>NC_134768.1:5863828-6172187 GCF_050436995.1 Anticarsia gemmatalis | reverse complement strand
TTCACTCCTCGGTACAACAAGCGTGAAGTAATTAAAAATGTAAGTGTATTTAGTATAATTTTCATATAACACTAGCTGACCCGCGCTACTTCGCTTGCGTCACATAAGAGAGAATGGGTCAAAATTTTCCCCGTTTTTGTAACATTTTTCGCTGGTACTCTGTTCAAATTGGTAGTAGCGTGATGATATATAGCCTATAACCTTCCTCGATAAATGGACTCTCTAACACGGAAAGAATTTTTCAAATCGGACCCGTAGTTCCTGAGATTAGCGCGTTCAAACAAACAAACAAACAAACAAGCAAACTCTTCAGCTTGATAATATTAAGTATAGATTAACAAGTGACAAAATAAATCAATATTCAGATAGCTAACGGCGTTGTATTATGAAAGGAAAATAATGGGCAATATGCCGAAACAAGCACTCCATATTTCAGCTAATAGATGTAATTGGCAATTTTGTATCTGTTTCTAAAAGAGCCTAAGGGCTTATAACATGATGCGAAGCTTATTGTGAAGAAAATATTGTTGATAAAATGTTGTACACAATAATTTTGAGAACTTTGAGATTTTTTATTTGTGTCTTCAATTTTATAAAGGGCAGTTTCATTTTAAATTAATTTTGGCGTACTTTACTTTGTAAATTTTTAAGGTAATTAAAGCTGAATAAATACTTTACCATCGATTGTGAAGCTACATTCGCGCCATATTATGAAAACGCTGATCGAGTAACGTCGACCACAAAACCAACCCACAAATTATAAGTCAAGCAATATCGGGTGATTTCACTGAACATATAGTGACATCATCGCTCGACTTATACCCGTAATTACAAGCAAAGCCCGTAATACCTATTAAGTCGCGCAATGTCGCATTACATCCCCAGACGCCGTGGCACATTTTGTAGCAACACGTTTCATATTCGTGGCGGCAAGTGTCGCAGAGTGGCCCCTAGTGTATCCCTGGCTTTAGCATAACACTATTCAAACTACAATACTGCGGTCTTAAAAACTTATCAGCAAATTCATAATGAATAGTGGTGGGTAGTTGAGTGTTGTCCTTATTTAGACAATGCACAAAGTTCACAAGCTTATAAAGCAAAGTTTACGCCGAAGCAGGAAGCTCTTAAGACTTTAACCTCAGAGTCAAACTTTGATATTTACTGTTTAATACTCGGTGAAGAAATTATTATAGGCGATATACTTGGTGCAGGTAAAGTGGCTTGCCGACATTCGTGTTGTTATTGAACAAAAAATGTTTAAATGTGTGTTTAAAAACTATTCAAAGTCAGCATTATATTTCAATTACGTTTCTATCTTTTAAAAATAACTATGAAATTGATTTCTTTTACAGCATTTTTGTCTGAAATCTATACTAATATTATAAAGCTGAAGAGTTTGTTTGTTTGTTTGTTTGTTTCTTTGTTTGAACGCGCTAATCTCGGGAACTACTGGTCCGATTTAAACAATTCTTTCACTGTTAGATAGCCCATTTATCGAGGAAGGCTATAGGCTATATACCATCACGCTACGACCAATGGGAGCAGAGTACCAGTGGAAAATGTTACAAAAACGGGGAAAATTATGATTCTCTTATGTGACGCAAGCGAAGTTGCGCGTGTCAGCTAGTCATAGCTAAAACTCTACAATTCTAGACCTTTTATTCTAAAACTATTAGACCAGACCGTGCACCGGGTCATTTGTATAGGCGCTGGTGCCTTGAACAATGCAACGATGCACCAAGCAGCTTTAAAATTAAGTAATCTACATATCGCTCACTTGCGACGACAATGTGATAATTTGAAAAATTCAAAATTTTTTGTTTCAGTTACTCGAAACAGCCTTATTGTGCTCTTTATTCTACAAAAACGCGATATTTTTTACTCCAAAAATGGCGGCGTAAGGAGATAAAGTGACGCAACTATCGCAGTGTAGCACTAGCGGCGATCAAAAGTTTAAGAATAGTATATTGTAAAATTAAGGTTTTTGAAATGTAACAATATCGTCGCAAGTGAGCGATATATAAAGCATACTCGTATGGCAATGCATGTGACGCAACACTTATAAATGGCCAACATGACCTTATTCGAAGCATTATACATAATGACATAATTACATCTTACACGTCGCACGCGTCGTAAACTCGCGAACCAGTTGTGTCCAGCTAAAACCACTAATCAATTATAGTTACAAGCACAATCAATCAGAATTAGTTGCAAGTAGCTACAGCCAATCTCCGCAGTGTGTTAGTTGATTAATTAGATATCGATACTCGCAGCTGCATAATGGATAATAATATCAAGTAGTAGATCAATTTACATGGTTTTGTTTAAAAGTAGCAGTCAAGTGGTATAAGCTTCCATTCATGCTACTGATCCAGGTTAATGACCCAGGTAGCACACAAATAATATCCATTGTAATATTATTAAAATTCAAACTCTATATGTCCTTTACACTTTCACGACTAAACCACTGAATAGAATTTTCACCGATCAAGAACTAAAAGATGCCGGTGGTGCCTATTACTGGAGAGGAAACTATCGTCACATAACTTTGTTTGCCTGAGATTTCACTAAACAGTTCCTGGAGGATTGCATAGTTCCTAAATCCGTTGTACTTGCTAGCGCACTGGTTCTCAGAAACAAAAACAAAGCCTTAAACAAATTGTTTCTTGATTGCCCTTTGTCCCTTAGTAGGTAATGTTTCAATCTCCTAAATTCCCACAGATATGTTTCTATCCAACTACAGTATGACTCTCTAGAGAATCTACTTCGACCACGACAAGCCGGTAGTTGCAAACTTGTTGCAATCTTATGAATTTATAATTGGACGGCAGCAAAACCCTTGAGAAATGACTTGCATAGTGCGCCAAAAGTGATCTTTGGCAGTTCACTTTAACGCTACACTTATATTATTCTCTTGCTTGTTATATGAGCAATGAACGCGATGCGATATGAAAGGATGAGGTTTGTTTGTTTGTTTGTGGTTAGTTGTCAACTTAGAGTCAAAGTTGTTCAAGCCGCCCGAGAGGCCTTTGACATGGCTTAACGACTGTTATCTTAGAAGACAACAGCCCGGACCGACTTTTTACGTGCCCTCCGAAGCACGGAGACGCCTAGCTCAAATACCACTATGCGGTTACCCATCTATGAAATGACCGCGCCAAAGGTTGCTTAACTCACAGATTGTTTATTCAAAGGACGAGGTGAACTGTCCCGTCCAATTGCAGACTGCTAAAAGAGGCTCAAGAATCTTTTGGCGGCAACGTTTTAAGGCTTCAGTGGGTCTCCAACTAAAGACTTCTCGGGTTCTATAGATTCAACTTGATAAACAAATTTCCATCTCTTACCATAAAAATATGCGGCCCGTAGCGTACACTGCAAGAACAATTCATTTTGATGACTAGCGTCCGTCTGCTTGCAACCATATTATCGACTGTAGAAAATCGTAGTATTAGATGTTTAAAAAACATCATGCATCGCTTAAAACCATACATTCCTCTATATTCCAAAGTACGTAAGAAAAAGTATTACATACAGGCTTCGTATTACTTCATAACCTGAAAGTTTTCCAACACACCATAGAATTAGGTATACACCGAGTTTTTCTTCCTGTTATGATCCGCTACGAGGATAGAAAAAACAAAACTTCTAGCTTCGACGGAGTTTTTCTGCCAGGAAGTCCTTTGTTGCTGGCCGAAGTTCCTAACTATTTTATAGGACATGAAATAATTAGTACGAACTTCGAGATATCATTAATCTTCTTTGAATTACCATTGCTGGTAAAACTATAATAATACCAGTTATTTGCGTATTTATTTACAAAAAGATTTACTATACTTTTGCAGAGTTAACGATAGAAAGTCAAATTTGATTTCAGTGACCCATGAATAGGTTGAGGCTGAGGCTCGCTAAAGGCTTTAGGGAGAGAGCCCTAAAGATATTTTGGCATTGTAGTCGGAAAAAATCATAGCACATAGATTTCAGTGACCCATGAATAGGTTGAGGCTGAGGCTCGCTAAAGGCTTTAGGGAGAGAGCCCTAAAGATATTTTGGCATTGTAGTCAGAAAAATTCATAGCACCAATTTCTGTATAAGATTGTTCTTAAGTTTAAAATTATAACTTGCTTCAAAATATAATCACAGCGTATTATTTTACAAAAAGTAACTTATTCTAGTAATCATATCTTGAACAAGATACCGCATTAAATTCTCATATATTTGTAACACACGAGCCTTAAATCACGTACTTATACAAGCACGTCTTACTTAAGGGCAGCACACACACCGAGCGGTAGCGGAGCGGGCATGCAGCCGCGGATATTATTCCAAACTAGCTGACCTGCGCAACTTCGCTTGCGTCACCTAAGAGAATGGGTCAAAATTTTCCCCGTATTTGTAACATTTTTCGTTGCTACTCCGCTCTTCATGACCGTAGCGTGATGTTATATAGCCTTCCTCGATAAATGGGCTATCTAACACTGAAAGAATTTTTCAAATCGGACCAATAGTTCCTGAGATTAGCGCGTTCAAACAAACAAACAAACAAACTCTTCAGCTTTATAATATAGTATCCATACTAATATTATAAATTCGAAAGTAACTCTGTCTGTCTGTCTGTCTGTCTGTCTGCTACTCAATCACGCCTAAACTACTGAACCAATTTTCTTGAAATTTGCTATGGAGATATTTTGATACCCGAGAAAGGACATAGGCTACTTTTTACCCCGTGAAAATGACGCATTTCCCGGGAAAATTCAAGTGAAGTCAAGAAGTCGCGAATAATCAACATTATAATGACATTGAAATAACAAAAATCCGTTGTCATGGCAACTGTTTTAATGGCGGATATGCCTTAGCGCGACTTCGTTATATTAAGAGATATAAATAATTTTGAGAATATTTTTCGTGAAAAAAGCATATTTTGTTGTTAAGGAATAATTAAGCTTTGTATTAGTAAAAAAAATCGTGAAATAATTCAGTAGTTTTAGAGAAATCCCCACAAACGTATCATACAAAGTTTTTATTATCTTCAATGCAACATTCTTTAACGAGCTGTGTTAGACAACTGTCGGACATGTCATTCCTCATGATTTTTTCTTCCAAACTACCTTCACACAAGAACTATTGAAAAACTTTGATGAAATTTGGTAGACAGATCCTACTAATATTATAAAACCAGACACAAAACAATTATTTGTGGATCGCATAAATAATCTATACTATTATAAAGCTAAAAATTAAGGGTCCGATTTGAAAAAATATTTCAATGTTAGATAGCCCGTTTATCGAGGAAGGCTATAGGTTATATGTTATATCATCAAGCTACGACCAATAGAGAGTACCAGTAAAAAATGTTACAAAAACGGGGAAAATTATGACCCATTCTCTCTTATGTGACGCAAGCGAAGTTGCGCGGGTCAGCTAGTAGATTATAATATTAGTATAGATAAAACGGATGCCCGGTTACTCACACCACGGTCAAACCAATTCACTTCTGTCATGACTACAAAGTTATTCATGGTTCCGAGTCATGACAGGAATGAATTGGCACGTGAAGAAACTGTAAACGGAGTAAATTATGTAGTTATTTTGAATGGCGAACCATTTAACACATATCTTAACTACCTTATTACAAAACTACTCTCAAAACTTGTCGCGGGACTAAGGTGCAAAACTGCAACGATACCTGTATCAAACTGTCAACCTGCTTGTATTTTTGACAACCGCTGCAACTAGCATAATACTCCCGCACTTACCTTATGTGGGTGAATCAACAAACGCATAGCTCACGCTTTTAAAACGGCCCTACACGCTCCCGCTCTCTGTGTGTTTCACCCTTTACTTATTACCATCTCAATTTATTCGCGAGATTTATGAAACTCTTCAGTAATGCTGCTTTCCATACATCAAACTTCTAGTGCGAATATACATTAATAATTTAAAACTAATTTCCTTTGGATTATACACATACTGGGTTTAATTTTATCTTTGCTCCTTTGCATTAGAACAGAATTATTAATGTGTTCGCTTGCTGCCTGCGTTTTTGCCTGTATTACAAGATTGATGGGTACAGAATATAAGGAAATTAACTTTGGTCTATAAAACAGAAATGCATTACTGTTAAGGAGTTAAGATTTTAAGTTAAGATAAGTAAAGAGTGTTACCTAAACATAACAAGTTTGGTTGGCTTTAAATATGTGCCAAGTAGAGTGATTTGTATGTTTTTTCTGAATGAAAATAGTGCTGATTTTACTTGTACCATTAATTAAAATTACTGTCGCCGTCTAGTAGATCTATGACAATAAAACACAGCAAAGTACGATTGAAGGAGCATATCGAAATTAAAAACTGGTATTCCTGCAGTATACACTCTTTAAAAAACATAATAATAGAAGGTAATATTTCTCTCAAAATTATCAACTCTTTTAAATATCACTGAGCAGATACCATCTCAATTTGTAACCATATTTCATTGAAATTCGACAAACCAATTCGAGTGTTAACTTACCTATTTATAAAACACGATTCTATTATTCATTGTCATTGAGAAATCAATGAGATATTTCAAATGTCATGGTTCAGTTCACGATAGGGATGCTGTTGAATTTTTATTTTTTTAGTACGACTGATGCGTTTGAAAAAAAAGAATTACCTATACATGTAAAATAATAAGTTGCGACGTTGTATTGTGTTGAGAAGTCGAACGATTTAATGTTTTTATACATCTTATTTTATTCCATTTTCTTTTAAAGGAGTAAAAAAAACAAGATCCACTATATATTTTTCTGCCATTTGACAGTCCGACTAAAAGAATAAAGACCACCTTCACCACTTCTTTTGGCAAGTAGCTTGTCAGGAAAAATTTATGCATAAACATTCGTTGCTACACATTTGCTATTAATTTATCTATCAGATAGTTTACCCGACACTTATCCAGAAGGTGTGCAACTAGGCCTTAAAATGTATTTTTTTCTTTCCCTAAAAGCATCCCTAGTCGTACATTTTTTATCTGTCGTTTCTCCGTTGTTGATTTTGTTGCTGTACCTATGTTTATCGGAAACAGAAATAAGTGGGAATGTATGAGTGAGTTTGAGTGCTTTATGTGTATTTTATGAAATGTTTCATGATTCAACTCGCCGAATGTTTTGTGATAACAGTTGTTGGGTGTAACGGGTTTTGTTTTGCGTTCTCGTTTTATTTAACCCTAGAATTGTTTAGATATTGCTTTTATATTTTGTAAACAATCTAATCATGATAAAATTCGATTTTATTTTTATTTATTCTTTCTTTATAATACTCTGGACAACGGGAACTCTGAATAAAGAAGACTATAAAAGACATATTCAGCCTAATTCAAATTTTCTAAACAGATTTTAAACGTGATGAGAATAGGTGTCTTTACACACGCGCTCTTTCGCGCGTGAAACAACAACACCTTACAGCACCTAATAGTCTACTTATTAATAGATGACAGAGTTTTCAGCTAGTCAACCACAGTTGAAGCACAATCAGATGATGTAAGCTTACAGTAAAAATATTCATACTATCTATACTAATATTATAAAGCTGAAGAGTTTGTTTGTTTATTTCAACGCGCTAATTTCAGGAACTACTGGTCCGATTTGAAAAAATATTTCTGTATTAGATTGCCCATTTAACGAGGAAGGCTATAGGCTATATATCAGCACGCTACTACCAATAGGAGCAGATTACCAGTAAAAAATGTTACAAAAACGGGAAAAATATGACCCATTCTCTTTTATGTGACGCAAGCGAAGTTGCGCGGGTCAGCTACTTTAAAGATAATTTTGAAATACTCTGCTTCATAAGGTAGGTACAAGTTTATATCTACAGAAAACGAACCAACAATGTCTTAACAAAACCAAACTTACCCACATTCATTAAACAATTCAATTAAATGATCGCACTTGAACATCGACTGCTAGTTTTCACAAGCCACTAGCAGAAGTATCTAAGTAAGTATTAGTACTGGTATGTAAGTTTCAATACAGTACAAATTCGTAATAGTTCTAAGTTGAAACTCCCAGCATCAGTTGCACTCAAGGAACTTATCTCGGCTCTTAACGTTCACTCGCTCGTTACGAGTACTAACTCTATTTGATATCTCAATGCTGTGTTGAACATATACTGGAACTTTATTCGTTGATATTAGTTCCAATTTATTTGTTAAAAATGTTTATATGATCTTTAAATTCGCGTTAATTATATTATTCGTGCGATCCACAAATAGTTGTTTCGGGTCTGAGGACTTACCATGTATCTTAGTTGACAACCAGTGTACGTCAAATTGATAGCCACCATGCAATACATTGCTTCTCTGACGTTACAAGTAAATCACTATAATCTAAGGAAGAAAACAATGTACACTGTAGTGGCTTTCAAATAGTTGTCAACTGAGATATGTGATAGCCCCTCAGGTTGTACTTTGTGTCCGTTGTTTGTATGTTTGTAAAAGTCGGGAGATGTCTTTAAAGAAAAGACACTCGGATTTCCACAAAGGTATTCGGTGCATACTCTGGTGGTATTACTAATAAACGTCGTGTAAGTGTCTGATTATATAATTCTAGAGAGCTTTGTCTTTTTCACTCATATACAGTATGATATTGTATGGCAATGACATCATAAACTATGCTACATAAACTACCAAAAACATACATAAATTTATTAAAAAGTAGCCTGTAGAATGTTTATTTGTTGCCAGTTTGCACGTGACCGATGGTTGAGACAGAGACAAATAAGATGGAACTAGATGATTGTTTTCCGATAGTAATATTTCTGTATTTTAGTTATGTGCTAAAATCGTGCTCATCATTATTTATGCTTTGATAACTTGAATACAAGTCTGTGGAAGCGAACTATCTATTTGACTAATGTATCTACCTGGCCGATATTCTGTTTAATTGAAACCAGCCAACTGTGTATAACTTCGTTTATAGTTACCAAGTGTGTGCACAATACACAGATATTTTCTTACTCTCATAGGCCGGTAGGACGGCTAAACCGACACGACCAATGAGAGATCAGGTGCATCGGCTTTGCCTGCTCTCCGAGGCATGGAGGTCTATTAACCTCATTTTTCCTCGTAAAAACTCACAAAACACTTTTTGGCCCGACCCGATTCGATCCTGAGACCTCTGCTTCGCATAAACTACCGAATGCACCACGGAATCAATGTTGTTTGGTTGGCTGAATGTTTGTTACACGATCACACCAAAACGATGACGAAGAGCCGATTTTGATGAAATTTGGTTCACATTCTTTAAAACCTAGATTGCCATACAGAATACGTTTTACCGACGAAAATATTTTTAGACAAACGAAGTTGCGGGCAAAAGCTAGTATTACTTTACCGCACGAAAGTACTCTAGACTGTCAGCTCACAATTTCACACTATCACGACTCGGAAGTGAATGGAAGCACGAGACGATGCAAATGCGTTAATTGAGTGGCCATGATGAAAGGGACGGTCAGTCTGATGCACTCAAAGTGTGATGGTCTTGCATTTCAGATATTGCTACAGTTGACATTTGAGATATAGTGTGCCTACGAGAGAATAAATTTTTACTTGGATTTTCCCATGGAAATGTGTAATTTTCCCCGGGGTAAGAAGATGCCTATGTCCTTTCTCGGGTATCAAAATATCTCCATACCAAATTTCATGCAAATTGGTTCAATAGTTTAGGCGTGATTGAGTAACAGACAAATAGGCAGACACATAGAAAGAGTTACTTTCGCATTTATAATATTAGTATGGATGGTATAAAATAGTAGTAGATATTTAGCTGCGTTCGGTGAGACTGGAAGTCAACCACAACATAATTGGAAAAAAGGTTCGGCTGTTGATGAACTTTCTATCCGATAAGTATGTTTTCTATAGAATATCTCAACTTACTATACTATACTATTATACTTACCTTAAAAGAAAACCATTACTGATTGCGCAAATGTTGAAAAACTTTACATTCTTTAAGGCCTGAGTTTGTTCTATAGACTTAAATGTTAATGTTTTTTGAAAACGAAAACACTATAAATCAACCAAACCCCATATAACCTTATTTACGAGAAACTCATATAAACACACGTTGCAGTATGTTTGTCTGTCTCTTACATCACGCGAACCTTGCACTAAACATACTACACCCTCGTCAAGACACCAGTACGAGAATTCGTGTTTGAAGGACCATTTTAAATGTTCCAGGTAGAAGCAATAAAAAACAGACAGGCAATTTTATATTACTATCGACTTTCGACGACTTGTGGCCTATAGACATTTTTGTATGAAAACCAAATCAGCGCCTCTAGCGGGAGTTGTTGGAACTAATTTTGCAGTACATTTTAAATAATTAAAATATTGTTGGACAATTCAAACATGGTCATTTGATTCCGAACGAAGCAGAGCTTGTACTATGGTAACCAGATAACTGATAGGTGCAGCGCAGATGACAGACTATCCGTGACGCATTTTTTACACAACGCGTGTGCGTAACTGCATATAATTGCATAGGTTCTATTTTCACGGACTAAAATGTGCGTCACGTATAGTCTGTCGTCTGCGCTGCATCATATACATACTTGTATACTTCTAAATACATACTTATATAGATAAATGTCAAATTAATAATCCTTCGTAAACTTTGCCAGATGATTTGCCAAGGGATACAAGGAGACACGAGATGGTTTTAGTCTGATTTATTGCGAGTATAACAAGTGCTTATATACTAACAAATACGTGAGAATGTTGCTGTGCTGTGCTTGTGCCCTATCTGTATACCTACGTGCTAATATTTATGTACGTGCTAATATGTACGACATAGTCGCTACATAAACCAATTTACGAGTAAATCATAAACACACAATATATTGTAGCTGTTCCTTACATCTTGTGAACCTTGCATTAAACTACACCCTCGTCAATGACACCGGTACGTGAGGAATCGTGTTAAGGGCAACTAAGTAAGGGTTACTAGTTTAAGGACTTGACCCGTCCTTCAGAACACATGTGAGGAGATTTTAAATGCTCCAGGTAGGTGCGATGTTCTATTGCATTATTGAAATCCGAAAACCAATTATCGACAAAACGATATTTAGTCTGACAATTTAGAGAAAATTTCATGACACATGAAGCTAAAACTATAGTAATCTGTAAATCAATGATACAAATTCATCCGCTCTCGATTTGAACTAATTTATTTAATACTAGCTGACCCGCGCAACTTCGCTTGCGTCATATAAGAGAGAATGGGATGAATGCGTCATAATTTTCCCCGTTTTTGTAACATTTTTACTGTTATTTCTTTCTTCTTTTAAATCGCTCTTGTATCGCGGGGACTTTTACAAACATACAAACAAAGGACACAAAGTACAACCAGACCCGAGACAATTATTTGTGGTTCGCACAAATAATTGTTCCATGTGGGAATCGAACCCACGACCTCCCGACGCAATGGTAGCGGCATGGCGACCTAAACCACTGCGCCACAGAGGCAGTCGAACTCCATAATACTGGACTCCAATTGCAATTATTATTAAACAATGAATCTCAATGGATTTGCAAACGCATATACCAGGTATCGGTGTCTCATAATCTCATTAATAATAAAAGCCTCTAATTAAGATTCTCAAAGGTTACCTACTTATTGCAACGTTCCTCTTGTTACCGTTCCAATTTTCACGATCCCATTATAATATAAAGTATACGCCGGTTTCAAATATAATAACGCTCAAATTGGGCCCGCTCCGATACTCGGAATTAACATAATTCGTACTTATTAAGAAATAATCTTAAAAGGCGAGCTTATTAAAATAATATAAAAGTTTTATTATAAGTTATAATGCCTTTTGTAAAGCTAATGATCAGTTGATAAGGAAATTTTTAATTGTGTGTATTAGTTACCTTAAGCGTATTTTTTTTAAAGTAGCTAGAGGCATCGTGTGTTAAAACTTCGGTGATAAAAGTGCTATTTGTTCCTACTGCTGATCATAAGGTCTGGGGTACGATTCCTGGGATTGTCACAGTACTATTGGTATTTTACCGGTCGTTTGTGTATCTGGTGATCATGAAGTCTCGGGTTCGAATCTGGTAAAGTATTTTTTTTATTTATAAATAAATAAATATAAATATTATTGGACAACTCACACACGGTCATTTGATTCCAAACTAAGCAGAGCTTGTACTGTGGTAACCAAATAACTGATAAACATACTTATATACTTCTATTCAAGTATGTTTATCAGTTATTTGATATAGATAAAATTGACAACCAGGCTCAGAACAAATACTCGTGCCCGTTACATGGCAATAGATACGCTCTATTTTCTTATAGGATTAATATTGTTGTGGTCAAGTTGTGTATTTTACATTCCTGTCTACCTTTAGGTATAATAGATATTATGTATGTAGTAATATTGATAGTATTTTTTTAAAAGACGTAGTGCTCGAAGCGTCGTTCGTTAAAACTTCTAAGATAAAAATAATGGTAAGATTGCACTTTATGGAGCTCGGTATTGAAGAATCTCTTTATGGAGAAACAACATCATTAGTAAGTCTCTTTGACTGTAGAAATGTTTGTTTATATAATATTAAGAAAGATATAGTAAAATAGATCTCAACAGCTTTATCGAGTTATTAGCATTCAAATGAAGAAGAAAAATAAGCTTAGTAAGATTTTGCAGTACATCAAAAATATAAATACCTTTCATCGTACGATAAGGAAGTATAGTTCCTTAAAGATTTTGTTTTTGTGAAAGTAAAGAGATGTACTTCAAATTTACAGAAAAAAACACCAACTAGTAAAAACAATACCACTGATAATATTTTTAACATATTAAAAAGTCAGCTAGTTAAACAAAATCTAATCTTTAAACTACTACTTAAATCTTTCTACGAAATAGTTTCAGTTACAACACACAATCCATCCACTGCAAGTCTCAGTTACCTAGCTAATGAGTACAATGTTACCAAATCGTAAGAAATTCTAAGCAAACCAAAATACACAAATGCTTTCAAAGTTACATAAAACCTCTCAAAACGCACCACGCCTACTTGGAGATTTTTCGAAAAAGGTTTCACTTATAAATCTGCGTTACTTTGTGCAACATAGATAAAGGCTTTTAGTGAACCGTGTCTAAGATGCCTTCACCGATAGGAATGATTTATTTAATTGCCTTCGTTAGGTCGTTGAGGTGATAAGTCAGAATACTTAGAGCTGTTGGAAATTAGGGCCTGATAACACGTTATAGTATAATTAAACTGTCCAAAAATATCTTTATAAGTAAAGGGCCCGTAAAGTAGGTAATTTGATAAGAAAAGATAACCAAGACAAATAAGAGAATCTTTGAAACTTAAGTGTGGAAACACTGCTTATGGATATAAAATGGTTTTATGCACCTGCTCCTCATTGCAAAATAATTTGGACAATCATCATAGAAATACAAAAAATCTAAGAAAACCAACAAAAAAGCAATTCTTTAAAACATAGTGCAACATAGTTAAAAAAAAATAGTGCCCGTAGTATTATATAAGCCTTAAGCAATATAAAATCTTTTACACCACTGCCGAAAGACAATCAAAACCATTTTAAAACAGACAAAACTAAAAGAACCGTCTCAATTTCCTACTGTTTACATAATTCGTTGAACGGCCATCCTCAGAATTGTACAAACACACGGAATGAAATCCTACATGTTATACCAACAAGATTGCTTTTACAGTTCCGACGGGCTTTGATTAAAAGTGAAACAGATTTTAGAGGTATTTTTAGAAGGTTCCCTCACCTAATTATGTTCGAAGGCCGGAAAATGAGCGAAAATCTTTCTACATTGATTTAAAAATGTGCGGGGAAAACTGCTCATACCTATTGATTTTTCTGCCAGAAAATTTGGCGAAAGTGAATTTGTTAACGTTTTTGAGCTAATAAATGGTAAGTTACAGGAGTCTTTACTCCTGTAACTTACCATTTATTAACGTTAACGAAAAGGAAACGCTGTTTACTTTACAAAAACGATATACCTACCTAGTTTAAAAGTGTGGTTGAAACAGTTGAAAATAGTATCGAGTGCATGGTTTAGTGCATATCATGTGCCATGGAAACAAGGCGTGATTTTACGATTGTACCTATCTATAATACAAATTTTTACTTAATAAACGAAGCTTGACGACGTCGCGCCCCTTCACCCGTAGCTCAATTCTCTATTACTATCGACTAACGACAACCGACCTGTCATCGAGAAATTTTGTATGAAAATCTGATCAGCGCCTCTGGCGGGTGTCGTAGAAACTTTTTTGGCAGTACATTCTAAATGTCAAAATTTCGATAACTAGCCGGTTGTCGGTAGTCTATAGTGGTAGAAAAATCGAGGTACAGATGTCTAGTGTTTACAATAAAACTCATAAAAGTACAATAACTTGACATTTATTATTATGTATACGTATAAAGAGTATCTTCTGTATCCAAAATATCTGGTATTTAGAGCGCGTGCCGTGTCAAATCTACTAGAATTTGATCTGAAAAACCATTATTGAGGCTTGCTGAAAAAAATATTTATTTTAGTACATACTAACTTATTTTGGTAATAGAGTTAACTAATAGGATATGTTTCCAAATCAAAAAAAAAAAATCCCCCTTTTGGTACTTCAAAAACTGGGAGATACTGTAAAATTTATTTATTAATTACGCTCTACTAATGGTCCTATACGCTAAAGGAACGCTCGTGTGTCAGTTTGTATCTCAGAATACCTATAATAATAAATACAGTTGAACAATTAATGACAGATAACCTGTCTATTAGGGGAAATTATCAGATAGTTAGGTATCCCGAAACCCGAAGGCTTTATTCCTATAACTAAAATCTTATGAAAAGTACCTCTATATTGTTTTCCTTTGTCTCTTATAATTCTACGACTTCGAGTTGGTACTGATAGATCTACGTAGTCTATCAAAATGTGACCTGAAAGAAAACGTAACTAAAGTTAGTTATGCAACGCTGAAATAAGTTACAACCTAAGTACTTTTTATTTGTTTTTGTAAAGACCTGAAGTCGGATTCTACACTTATCCAAACATTTAAAATAGAAGTTTATAAAATAACGTAAAATTTATACTTTTACGTCAAACGGCTTAACCTCTTAGTCATCATTTTTGGCCGAGTAATATAAGAGCAAAGTCGGATATAGGATAATAATTTCACAAGTACTGTACCTACATCTGATTTACTGAAACGTTTTTCATGTTATTTTAACCAATAGACAGTCAGTAATTCTTGAAGGTTTTAGTGTTTAATCTGTTAAGCTTAAACAGGGCAAAGCCAGGCGGGCAGCTAGTATAATAATAAAATCGAAATCACCGGAACATACCACACTATACCGCAAGGACCGATATTACATAGAAATTCCCACAGAATGGCACCGTTAAAGCAAATTGACCCACACATTGCACAAGACTGTTATGTAGAACATTATCATACATCGTTAACTATCAAACGATCCGTGGTATAGCTACTTTCTTATAATACGAATACGATATAAAGACGTGACCATGTGGGAGTAAACGACTACTGATCACGAGGTCTCGGGTTCGATTCCTGAGTCGGTTAAGTGCTAATGGGCTTTTCTTATCTATATAAAAATCAAAGGTGATAATTTGTAATAAATCAAGATATACTTACCAGCTGTGTCCACTGAAATCAAATTTGTAATATCAGACATGTTATTAAATTAAATAAAAATAAAAGGACTATAATTTTTAAAATAACCATTATTTTTCTACTGTGGGAAAATTAAATTTAGTTTACTTCCTTCTGACTTCTCTGGAAGAAGTGATATTATTTCTAATACACATATTACTTGGAAAAGTCATCGGTGAGTTGTTTTGGGTTTGATTGAACCCTTACTTAAGAGGCGAAAAGCTAGACCATTCAACTATGACCTCTCGCTAATATAAAACTAATAAAAGAACTTACTATCGATGTCAGTAATTAACACATTATTCTTCTTTTCTACGTCTGAAAGGTAATATAAATAATTTTAGTTTTCCAAGGTGCGGACAAACATGACTATCAAAAATGTATATAAAAATACTCATTTTCGCGAATAAATCATAACTAATTAGATCTCGTCTAAATGGAAAATACATGGGAAACACCACCATTCAGACAAAAAAATACCGTAAAAATCGGTCTGTCCAAATAATAATAATTTAGGTGACATAAAAAAATGAGTGGAATTGAAAACCTATTATTTAAAATCTTTGAGGCGCCCATAGCCAGTTGCGCTCACCGGTCGGTAAACGATCTGTGGGTTAAGCAAGCCTTGACGCGGTCACTCTATAGATGGGTGACCGCATAGTGGTATTTGAACTGGGCGTCTCCGTGCTTCGGAGGGCACGTAAAAAGTCGGTCCCGGCTGTTGTCTACTAAGATAACAGTCGTTAAGCCATGTCAAAGGCCTTCGGGCGGCTTGAACAACTTTGACACTAGGTTGACCACTAACCATACGATAAGAAGAAGATTTAAAATGTCGTAAAAAAAGTGCATTCGAATGTCTTACCATTGACTACAGGTCTTGTATACCGGTCCAGACTGGCCATAGACACGTGCCTGATGAGATCTCTCATGAACCCTTTCAACTCCGCCCTCCAGGTAGGCCCACGGTCTGATGCTCGGACCAACGTCGTATTCCTCGCTGCTAAACATTTCGCTAACATTTGCTACTGATGTATTGGGTATGTATATATTTCAGTAATCTATACTAATCTATACTAATATTATAAAGCTGAAGAGTTTGTTTGTTTGTTTGTTTGTTTGTTTGTTTGTTTGTTTGAACGCGCTAATCTCAGGAACTACTGGTCCCCATTTATCGAGGAAGGCTATAGGCTATATATCATCACGCTACGGCCATTAGGAGCGGAGCAGTAGCGAAAAATGTTACAAAAACGGGGAAAATTATGACCCATTCTGTCTTACGTGACGCAAGCGAAGTTGCGCGGGTCGGCTAGTAGCTTATATTACAGAACATGAGCTTCGCAAAGCTTCGAGCGTGTACCTACTAAATTTCATCAACTTTTAGGTCTTTTACTTTATTTATGCTAAATTTCATAAAAATCAGCCATGCCGATCTGCCGTAAAAGCAAAACAAAAATAATTCGGCTATTAATATTGTTTATACTTTTATAAAATTACAATGAACTATTACTAGGCTACTAGAAAGTCTGAGTTTTGCTATATTAGAGTTACCAAATGCAAATAACAGTTAGGTACTAGTGTTTTTTCAGTTTTATGGGGTTTGTAAATTGTTCTATAATATAATTTTAAAACATAATTTTAATGTATTTTTTACTTCAGTTGACTCATACCAACCCAAGTATTAGATAATAATTGTATACTGGCGCATGCATACGTACCTATACGGTATATGTGTTACTGTAAAAGCCCGAACGGTGGTAAATCCTAAGATTTACCGGTATAACCTAAGATTTACCAACTCGCAATGGTAAAAGTCCGAACAATTCTTTTATTTCGAACTTTTACCTATATTCACTTGATGATGTCGAGATGTCGCCGGAGCCCCGCTTCGCGGGGCTCCTCCTTCTGGGTGGTTGAAAAAAAAATAACCACGAAGGCTAAGGTGGGAGCTTCGCTTCGCTCGCTCCCACCTTAGCCTTCTAACCTAACCTACCCATGTCGCTTTGCCCAAAACTCCTTCTTTATAACTATGTCACAGTATATAATTATACCGTGAAATAGTTATAAACATAGTTATGAAGGAGGATTTTTTTATATATCGTAACATAGTTTTTAAACTCTGGCTTGTTCGGACTTTTACCATTGAGAGTTGGTAAATCTTAGGTTTTACCGGAAAATCTTAGGATTTACCACAGGTCGGGCTTTTACAGTAACATATGCACCACTAAATCACGAGATAAAGAACACTGACAAACTTTATTTCAAAAATAAAAACCAAAGTACAATATAAATATTTATTAACAGATTTATTAGCAAACAAAGGATTAATTTAATGTAAAATTTTGAAGAAAACAATGTATAATATTAATTCTGATCTTGCCTAACAGCGGTATTGTATCTAACAGGAAAGCCGTAGCGAGTACCTGTGTTATGTGGAATACTGGCTGTTTGAACCAGCGTATATTTTCCGAGGAATACTGTCATATTCGGTGTTTCGCTTATCTTCAAAAAGTAGGGAGAGATCGGGATGCTTATTGATACTGAAGCGCGATAGAGACAAATATTATTTTATAAGTTATGCATATTAAAATTTGTAAACTGTAGCGCGATTCTGTAAAGTCGGTATTGAATCGGTACTGTCGAGTATCGAAATTTTGACATTTAGAATGTACTGCCAAAATATTTTCTACAACTCCCGTCAGAGGCGCTGATCAGATTTTCATACAAAATTTCTCGATGACAGGTCGATTGTCGGTAGTCGATAGTAGTAGAGAATTGAGCTACTGCCGACATTGTAGGTATGATTAAACAAATATGAGACTTCGTAAATGCCTATTTACTAATATTTATTTAAAAATGATCTAAAATAAATACAATTGTGACTCGATCTTTCTGCGATATGTCACCATTACTAAATTTAACTTATTGTATGTTTCAAGTCTTAGTCTCACGCGAAGTTATTATAGCTATGTTACTAATAAACGTCATCAAAAGTAGTCAGTAAAAAACATGACCACTACAACGTAAATTTTGTAGAAAAAGGGATAGCGCGCACTAGTTATTTTTGTCACCGTGACTGTTGCGTGACTGTTACTGTGTACCAAAAAGTTTACCTTTACCCTTGGACCAAAAGTCACCCAATTGTCACGTATCCGAATGCGCGCACCTTCATTAACGATCATGTACACGGTGACAGTGACGCAACAGTCACGGTGACAAAAATCACTAGTAGCTCAATTCTCTAGTACTATCGACTACCGACAACCGAACTGTCATCGAGAAATTTTGTATGAAAATCTGATCAGCGCCTCTGACGGGTATCGTAGGAAATATTTTGGCAGTACATTCTAAATGTCAAAATTTCGATAGCTAGCCGGTTGTCGGTAGTCGATAGTGGTAGAGAATCGAGGTATAGGGCGCGCTATCCCATAGCTTTTAAAAACCAAATGTTCTATTGGTAGACAATAAATTATAAAAATGTTTACTTACTGCCAGTAATCTTAGAGTCGTCAATAGGGTCACTTTTGTTGTCTTGATTTTTGATTTCTTGATTCTTGTTTTCTTCATTTTTATTGTCTTGGTTCTTGTTGTCTCTCCGCTCTGGGTATACCAAGCGTTGCATCCTTAAAGAACCTGTAATTCATTGTAATGTTAAGCTGCCATTTATGTGCGGTGGTTAAGAAATATTTCTGCACGTTTTTACGTATTTAACTGCACGTGTGGCGCAGTGGTTTAAGCGGTCACCTCGCCGCAACAACCGTAGCGCCGCGTGTGATGGGTTCGAATCCCAATAGGGACAAATCTTTGTGTGAGGAGCACGAATATTTGTTCTGAGCCTGGTTGTCAATTTGTCTATATAAGTATGATTTAGAAGTATATTACGTATCAGTTATTTATCAGTTATTTGGTTACCATAGTACAAGCTCTGCTTAGTTTGGAATCAAATGACCGTGTATGAGTTGTCCAACAATATTTTTTTTTTATTTATTTCAATAACTACTGCACTTAAAACTTCAATAAACGACTACCTACCCCTATAACAAAAAAGTGTGATTTTATATGTATGTTTGTATGAGTGTTATAAGAACCGACACCGAACATTATAACCGTGTGAATGAATTGAAAAATTATATTGGCGGGGATTCACACATTTCTAGTGGAAATCCTTATGTTCGTGTTGCGCGCGTACGCCCGCACACGTAAAATGCGCTTACTTATGCATATAATATACGTGCACGAGAATAATATTTTTTTAAATTACCTCTATTCCGACGTCAGAGCAAATAAATAAAGGAAAATATTTATGAAAATCTACATCTAATAGTAAAGATAATCATATCTATAATAATTTTGTAACTATGCTTAGCTAGTCCCTTAAATGTGTCCTATCTCGATAATAACCCAACCATTTCATACGAATATTTAATAAATAATATTTTATCGTAAATGCCTATTCTATAAACCAGTTATAAAGAAAAGAAAACTGTAAGTAATACATACCTAATAAGCTTTTGCCCGCGGCTTCCACGCGAATGAAGAAAATTCTGAAACACATAGTTCCATTAAATGGAGTAAGAACTTATTTACTAGGATTTAAAATATAAATTCTCTTCTTATGTAATATATAATTTACAAAGCAAAAACAAGCTTAAAGTAAACATATAAAGCTGCAGCAGACGCGGGCAAAAGCTATAGCAATACATAAGATAGTTTATATTATGTGATTTAATTTTATACATAATAATTTATGGGACAATATTACCTCTTTCCAAAGCACAAAGCATCTAAAGATTTTAAACTGTTGCGACTTGTACACACCTTTAATTTTCAATCGCGATTAAGACCTGTTACATTATAATATCACAAAATATCTGATTACTAAAAAAATGTGACTTACATAGAATATACCTCAACTGAATTCTATTTCCTATTAGTACGTAATAATAATTAATTATTTATTCAATTGAAAATAAAGAATTTAATAGTGAGTAATAAAATAAATTTATCTAATATTCTATTAGATAAATTTTTTCAAGACAATTGAATTCACTGAATCCTTTAAGTCTTCAATTCTTATAACAGACTCCTTGACTTAAAACAACTGCCAGGGCTATATATAGAAACAGGAATTCTAAGATACTACATCACCATACATTTTCACAATATTTTAACGGGTTGGGTAATTATCGAGAACATCGAACGAACAAATTGTATACATTTTAAAATTTATTATACATCAAAGGTTAGTTCCACAGACAGTTTAGGATTGATTGTCTCCTCAAGATCAGCGCCTCCGCCTGACATACGAAGATCGGCTCCAATATTCGGAAGGCTATCGCGTAACCGACTTAGAACATCTTTGACATTGAAATTTAAAGAAGCTGGCTGTGTTTCAGAAAAATCCCTTGCAGTAGACTTTGAAGGTAAATTACCACGCAACATTCGCAAAATATTTTTAACATTAAAAAAAGTAGTTGGTGGCTCAGTAGTCGCGCTTTGAGAGACTATTTTTGAACCGATTTTGGAAAGACCACTACGAAGAGAATTTAATACATCATTGACGTTAAAAGAAATTGAAGCGCGCTGTGATTTAAATGTGTCAGACTTTGAATCCAGGACGCTTTTTAGTAAACTAGCTTTTTCTTTTTCGAAATTTAACTCAGGGATTGCGAAGTGATCGTTTTCTTTACTAAATTCATTTTCGAGTGAATGATCTTTTGCTTTTTCACTATTAGACGGTACTTTGGGTTTATCGAAATCTAATTCTGGGCTATCGTCCCGCTTTGGCGACGTCGTACTTTCTTCTTCAGCACTAGATTCGCTTTCAGGCGAGTTGTCAATTTCTTTTGCTACATTGAAATCAATTTTAGGCGAAATAGGTTTCTCTTCACGGGATTCTTTTTCGGGAGAAGCACTTGATTTTTCTTTGGTAATGTCAATTTTAACCACTGTTTTCGTTTCTTTGTCGGAGCTAGAATCATTTTCGGGCGAATTGGGACTGTCTTTACTATCATTATTGGTGTTTTTGGATTCCCTAACAATTTGTTTAGAATTATCATCGTCGCGCGTCACCTGGACTTGTCTTTCATTATCATTTTCATGAGACATACGTTTTTTTTGTTTAGGTTCAGATTTCACTCCTTTGTGTTTGCTGGACTTTCCCTTTTTCTTGCTTCCTTTATTCTTCTGTTTGTCTGTAAAGAAAACATAATGCAATTTGATAAAGCAAGAGACAAATGTTATTACGTCACAAATATTTCTTATTGTTAATTAACTTACGTTTAGAGTTTTCGCGTGCTTTCATAAAAGGAGCCGCTTCGGTAGGTTTGGAAGATGGATCTGAAATTCAGATATTATAAATATCTGTACGATTGTCGAGCACAATATTGATATGTCTGTCAGTTACTTAAGTGTGAACGAAATTGTAGGAAGGCGACGTATCTAGAAATAGGTTCAGATTTAAGTCCTACCACGCTGAGACAGGTTATTAAAGTACATCTACCGGCGAAGGTGGGTTCGCGTCTAATATTTCCTACAACATTTCAGCCGTAGGCTATGTTTTTTGGTCAATATATAGCCCGAATGTTCAACTCTTTCCAGGATGAATTAAAATTTCATTAAAATCCGTTAAAAAAACGATGACAGACTACCGTATATAAGTATATCTAACATTAGCACAGTTCGATATTCAATCTTATTCTATTGACATACAGCTCATAATTCTTACCTTGCTGTCGTCTCGAAGGCTTCACAATAGCATAGCCGTAGTTCTCAATGAGCCAGCCGACGAGCACACTCAAGTCTCTCGCGGTTTTCTGATCCCTTTCCTCGGAATCTTCATCTTCATCACCCGCTTCGATGTTGTTTATTTTTAATGGTATTACTTTCATATCTGAACTGTCTTCAGCTGTTAGTGCACGACCTAATATAAAAAAAAACATTTAGTGATATTTTTCCCTCGCTCGGGAGAAGACCACATTTTTTTAAAGACAACTCCCGCACTAAGAATTGCTCTTGTGTCGCGGGGACTTTTACAAACATACAAACAACGAACACAAAGCACAACCAGACCCGAGGCAATTATTTGTGCATCGCATAAACAATTGCTCCATGTGGGAATCGAACCCACAATCTCCCGATGCAGTGGTGTTGGCGTGGTGACCTGAACCACTGCGCCACGGAGGCAGTCATTGCACCAGAATCGTTCCCAACAGTGGGACAATAATGCGTTCTAAAAATTCTTTAAGTGCGTAGTACCTACTTCTAATCGGCAGCCCCGTATGACAAGAAGTAACCGGGATATGAATGAAGCAAAGAAGTTTGCAGAGATCGCAAAAACCCCACGGATAAAAAAGTATGTAAGTATCTAAGTACCTATGTACTTAATCTTATAACTTTATGTAGATACAGTAACTTTTTTAAACAAATTTTTATGATAGCACGATTTTGTACAGTGGTAGGCGGTATAATAACAAGTAGATATATGTACTAGCAACCGATTGCCATAAAAAATACTTAGGTACTTACATAAATTATCAGTTAAGTCCTACGAAATTCGCTAGAGACGCTAATCACTTTTTCATATACCTACAATATTTTGTCAATAGACAATAGTGGTAGTCGGAAGAAAATTTCCCTACAGTTTTACAATGAATTACTTACTATTGCATAATGCAACACATACTTCAATCATATAAATTGGTCACGTGGTACATTGCAGCTAGTAAATGACAGTTTCGCCGCTCAACATCAAGTTTCCGTAGTGTAGTGGTTATCACGTGTGCTTCACACGCACAAGGCCCCCGGTTCGATCCCGGGCGGAAACAGTGTTGACTTTTTGGCAAGTCATTTTACAAAACTGATATTTTAGATTTTCATACACTTCAAAAATTATCGTTTTTTATAACCATTATGTACAAAAATATTTTAATTATTTTAGTATATTATTATCATCTACTTGCTTTCCACAACTATCATTTTCTATTTATTATCAATTGTTTACCTATTTCTTTTATCAATTTGAACTATCAATTGTTTATTATTACGTAGATAAGTAGAATACAAAATGTAACTAGAAATTATTCTTAAAATAAAAGGTCCTATAGGTACATACCTCTTTTTTACTTACTTAGTTTCGACTTAAGTAGGTATAAGACGAAACTTTATTGTGTATATTTTTACCTGAAATATCAGCTTCTTCGGGCTCCGGTCCGCCTCCTCGTAATATCGGCTTGTCTCCATCCATAACACCTATTAAACGTTACATATATTATGATAGAAATTCGAGTCCAAACCTATTTTTTTTCGCTTCCGACCCGTGGTACAACTGCGATGTCCAACTGACTGTACCACGGGGAAGTAAAGTTATCCATGGTTCAACTGGTTATTCTATGTGGAAATATCTTTACTAATGGTTCAACTCGAGTGCGTTGTTATTTCCTTGGCCCAACTATTTGTACTACTTGGCATTGAGTGTATCTATGGAACAACTACTGCTAATAAACAGGAAAAGGTTATCAATCAATGCTGAAGTGCAATGCAATCATTACCTCTTTTGATGAGGCATGTGTCTAACGCAATTCGTCGATTGTATGTCCAATAGTTATATGTCCAACCTTTCATCGTTTTTTTCGTGAAAGCGAGACAGACAGACAGACTTATAATTTATAATGTTAGTAGGTATCAATTAACTTACTCGACCGATAACTTGGCCCATCATATCCAGCATTTACACTTAAAGGTATCTGAAAAAAACTTAATATTTCATAAAATTCCTTTTTAAAAATTAAATATAATTAGACAACAACATACCAAAACGAGTATATAAAATAAATCCATATTTAATAAAAGAAGGCAACAGTGTATCGTTGCATGATTTGAATTTTGATTAAGTTGATTTCAACGGAGATTGAAACAGCAGTCACTCGGAACAATGCAATTAGCAATAAAATCCTTTACATATTAAACGCAAAAAGATATCGACTAGAACACAAAAGTCTACATTGTCCACGTGCGGATGACAAACCAGCCACTGTAATGTGAATTAGCAATCCAGCTGTACAAAATAATATCCAGCGAATAAAAATGGCTGTTCAGTGACTAAAAATGACAGTAGAGCGGACACAAATTACTAATGCTTGGATCCAAAGTGAGTTTGATAGCAAATTATACACATGACTTGACAAATAAGTACCTGATAACGTGACTAACCAAAGAATACTTCAATGTCTATCAATTTAAAATTGTGCCCAATATTTAGTAAAATATTATATGGATGTATGTGAAACAAGTGCTAAGTAATTGTATTCAAATAAGTACGTTATATCTTTATATATATAATTCTTCTGTGAGTGTATGTCACTGAACTTCTCTTAAACGACTGGACCGATTTTGATGAAATTTTTTGTGTGTGTTCGAGGGGATCTGAGAATGGTTTAGATTCACAATTTTGTCCGCTGGGCAATGTTTTTTTATTAATTTCTAATTTATTAGACAGGACAACGTCTGTCGGGTCCGCTAGTATCATATAAAGTTTTACATTTTCAGTTGTATCAAAATACACTTTTTTTTTAATATACTCGTACTTGTTTATATATTGACTGTTTCAAAAAACAGTCAATATATAAACAAGTACGAGTATATAAAAAAAAGTGTATAATAAAGAATTACAGTACTTATATAAACAATTACATTAATATACGAAGATTAATCGCAGACTTATTGCCAGTCTGGTTTTTTGTTTATGCTAACAACCAAATTACTGATTTTGTATAGTCAATAAACTTTGATTAAGATTACTCGCTCAAGTAATAATAGTTGATGAATGAATGTAGGTAATTGCAAAAGGTAATTAGTAAAGCGTAGTTTTACGCATAACTTGATAAATTTACGCTGTTGTCGGACGCGTAAACTACTATAAAGTGGGAGTCACTAAAGTGGGAGTGATAAATACTGTACTCGAGCCTTTACAAACATGCGACATAATCAAAGTAACTTTATTAAGAGAAAGTCCGATTAAATGACATGACGTAGGTACTTAGTTTGGCCGTTTGTAATAGCCCGAGTATAGCAAGTGGTTAAGTTAATATGATCTAAATGAAATAAGAACAAGGTTCATTTTGTTTTGTATATCTTTATATATATAATTCTTCTGTAAGTGCGTATGTCACTGAACTTCTCCTAAACGACTGGACTGATTTTGATGAAATTTTTTGTGTGTGTTCAAGGAGATCTGAGAATGGTTTAGATTATTAAAAAAAGTTTAAAATATTTAAATTAAAGACGTGTAGACAGGACAACGTCTGTCGGGTCCGCTAGTTAACAATAAAACAATATTTTCAAACACCCATTTTTTTTATAATTTACAAACATTCTTACGAACACTATGTCATTGTATACAACATAAAACTACTTACATATAAAAATTAAACTTCTCGAAAATAAATTTCATTTATTTCATTTGACAAAATGAACTGTGTGGACGTTTAACGAGTAGAATAAAATTTTATATTTTTCAATAATTTATGACAAACTTAATAATTCTTAAACACTGAATTTCTCCTACGCTAACGGAAGTTGCGTATACGAAAATATATACCGTTTTTTACAAATTTCTTTAACATTAACATCTATGTTATTTTAACAAAGATGAAACACTAAATATACATAAGAATAAATAAAAATTTTATACGTGTGTAGGAGAAATTCAGGCCTTAATGTCGCATAGTTTTTGCACAGTCCATGAATACTCAATAACAGTAGAGTTAGATTCTTCTAACATTAATAAGAACTTTAGACAGCCATCGAAGATATGAGAGACTAGGATAATAAATTAATAAAAAGAAAGGACTACATACATAAATAAATAAATTTATGATCCATACAGAGCTTGTACTATGAAAACTGTATACGTACTTCTTCTAAATACATAAGTAAATAAATAATTGAAGTGACATCCAGACTTTGAACAAATACTCATCACACAAATATTTGTGTTTTAGTAGAAATCACAATGCGTTTGAATGTCGAGATATAAAGTAAGAGGCTGATTAAGACAAAGCATTCGTTATAGTGTTGAGGTGACGCACTATAACAAATGCACCAAATATGCCTTAAATATGACAAGAAACTAATACGTGGCGTATCAGTGAGGCTCGCTTCACACATATTTGGTTAGGTTAGCCGCACGGCAAAACCTAAAGTGTGAATGGACCCGATCGGCATAAGCCAAACAATTGAGTCGAGTCTGTTTTGTTGTTCGATAAATATTGCCGAACCGAACATGTGTAGCAAGCCTTATAGTCATAAGGAGAGTAATACGACCATTGCACCAAACTTAGTATACGAAAAGGAAAATTAATAATGTGTCCACTATAACCATGGTACATAACGCCTATATGTGGCTATGGCATGTTGCGTATCCAATAAAATCCAATTATAATATTAGAGTCACTGCAATGTAGGGTAAACATTAAGATATTTCAGTGTAAGTGTATTTCTAACGGTAAGCTGAGGCACTAATCGGTCAGAGAAACAGTATATTTCCTATTGATTCTAAGACTAGTTATAGCACTCAGAAGTTTAAGGGCCAGTTTTAGTTTATAAATAAGTGCCATACCACAAATGTATTAAAACATCTGCCATAATACTAATAGATGCCCAAAAATGGTAGAACCCAGCCTAAGTGTTTATTCAATCAAAAATGTGGTCAAAAACATAATTTCAAATTGCTTTCAAATGTTAAATAGTGTATTTTCAAGTCCACATTGTACGTCTTAGAAAATTATCATATATGTGCTACAGAGCTTATTATCAATGCATTTCGGGAGTGACTTTCAAGTTGAGCCGCTCACGCCCTCTAACGTCTCGATAACTAAACTCCCAATAGTGTTCTCTAGTAGCTGATAGATGTCGCTAGTCAGAAACATAATCTCAAATTGCTTTCAAATTTTATATCATGTAATAATAAGTCCACATTGTACTTCTTAGAAAATTATCAAAACAAATCTTATTAGTATGTCCTATAGAGCTTATTATCAATTATCAATGCATTTCGGGAGTGACTTTCAAGTTGAGACGCTCGCGCCCTCTAACGATCTCGATGACTAAACTCCCGCTAGTGTTCTCTAGTAGCTGATAGATGTCGCTAGCTGAACGGACGGGCTTGCCGTTGATTGATGTTACGATGTCGCCCGGTTGGAGACCACCACTGCGAAGAAAATTAAAGTTTACTGTACATTGCTATATTTTTTGAAAATAGTGTGTAAAAACATTTAGTACTTTTAACACTGTATGTTATAGTTGGAATGTATTTTCTTAGTAAAGAAGTAGCACTGGAGGAATATTTTATCTCGAAGAATAATCTTGTTATTTTATTGCTAATCCATCAAAGCTACCCATTTTTGACAGGTTGTAGTAGGTAACATTTAATTTTAAACAAAAATCGAACCCAAGAACTAACGCAAAGACTTAAGCATTTGAGTGATATTACCCTAATAATAAGCATTTTACTATATTCTGATATACATATACACTTCATATTTTACTTACTTGTAAGCAGGTGATCCTATGATGACTTTCCAAACTAGAATTCCATGCTCGATGTCTGAAGGCATCTGAAAATATTATTGTTACAATTTAGTACAAGAAATTATGGTTAAATTTTGAAAAAAATGCTGGCTTGAAAATCTTTTTTGTATTCAGATTATCATTCGGGGGCTGTTAGTGAAATTGAAAAAAAAATATGTCAGAAAGAATCTGTTAGCTGTCACTAAAGACAGTTTAGACAGTTGGTAACCTCAACTATGCCTATTCTGCCTCTTTGATGGCCATAAGTTTCAGAGTCAATTTATTTATTATCTAAAATATTTTACATTTCAGAATTCTTAAATAATATTGACCTTAACTTGTTTTCTCAAGTATTTACCCAATTTGAATACCAAAGCTTATAATATTGTATCTACAATAACCGTCCCACAGACAACATTTAATTTCTATTACAGGAACTTGGGGCTTGATTCAAACTTTATCTATACTAATATTACAAAGTTGAAGAGTTTGTTTGAACGCGCTAGTCTCAGGAACTACTGGTGCGAATTGAAAAATTTACTGTTGGATAGGCTATTTATTGAGGAAGGCTATAGGCTATATAACATCACGCTACGACCAACAGGAACAGAGTACCAGTAAAAAATGTTACAATAACGGGAGAAAATATGATCCGTTCTCTCTTATGAGACGCAAGCGACGCTAGTTTTTAACAAAATTTTGACCTGTTTAATCCAAGTTTTTAACTATTTCCAGCTAAATTTGATTACAAAATCCACATTTATTTTATTAGTTTGTATTTTGACCACTTGCCTCAGGGTTCCTCATGCGTAGTTCCATGACGATATTAGGTGTTAACGACAGCATAGTGATGCCGAGGTACCGGCGAGACACTTGAGGCGACTTCGTTTTCCCTGTAGAACGATCTAATTATCATGCAGTATTAACATATTGAATAAAATGTAAGGTATTCCATTTTTATTCCAGCTATTTAGTTGTTAGAAGCGCTGACGACACATATGATTAGTGACGTAACACAATATGTTTTTCGAAGGATAGCAGATGATGTTAGATTTTGTTATCATTACTTCGTATCGTGGCACACGCTTTCGGCGCAGTTGCGTTGGTCCCACTGGGCTAGGACGAGATGGTAGTATCATTAAAAAGGAAATAATGAAAACTGGAATAGTTTGGGTTCAAATTAATTGGTGGAGAGAACATTGCGACGGAAGTAAGATAGGAGTTAGAGAAAGTTAGTTTAATAAACTTAGTTTACTGAATTTATAGATAGGATATCAGATAGATTTTAAGGCAAAGCCAGTTAGACATCAAACCCATCACATACAGTTGACTTTTACATAAATAGACAATATTATTTTTTTGGATCATATCAAAACAAAGCAAAAAAAAAATAACGCGTAATGACATTTATAACAGAGTTTTTTACATTATCAGTAAATGAAATTAGTTGAAAAAGAAATGTTTTCAAAGCATAAAAAAACATTCAAACAAAACAGAAACCCGGGCCACATATAAATAAAAAGAAATACTCACTTTTAGAAAGGAACTCTTTCACATAATCAATAGGTATAGCAAATGATATACCGGAGGTGACTTTCATGCTGTTGATGCCTATTGCTTCTCCATCTAAGTTTACTAATGGACCACCGCTGTTACCGAATGTGATTGGAGCATCGGTTTGGATGTAGACCATGTCTTTGCCTGGAATTGTTAAATTATATTATTATAGTATTTCGAGTATATGGTATTGTACTAGTATTGTGTTTGGAGTGAGTTCAGTCTTGTAATGCATAGAACAAAATTTTAATATTTGTTTGAGCAAAAACTTCATAAGGCAAAGGTAATATCAATATTACATAATTGGAATAAATAATAAAGTTAAAAGAAAGGGAAAATGAGAACATTATTTTTATAACTCCAACTTATTTGAAGTATGTCCTTAAGAATTATTTTGTTAGCCTTAACACATTTCCATTACCAATTTTCTGAATAGGATTGAAACACATACCTCTTAATCCAAGTTCTTCACTAGCTCTCTGAGTAGAACTCACTACTCCTGCTGTAACCGTGTTGCTCAATGCTAACGGGCTGCCCATAGCCACCACCTGCAAATTGATTCATACAAACATAATTATTATAGATTCACTCTCACTTCTCAAGCTTCTCTACACATCACTACTTAAAGATTACAATCACAATATTTGAAAATAAATCTTGCAACTGAATAGTAATTATAAATACAAACCCACTCGCCAGGCTGTATGTCTGCAGATGAACCAAGCTTCATTGTCGGTAGCCCTTTCACAGGGATGCGGAGAGTTGCCAAGTCTGACTTTAGATCTACATCTTCTACAAATCCTGTGTGGATGGATCCATCCTAGAATAAGGTACAAAAAAGTCTTTTGATAATACCGTTAGATATCATCCGAATAATATGCTTATTTTTTTGATGACAAACAAAATATGAATAGGTTTCGGAAATCTTGTAAATTGTTTGTGTATTTTCAGATGGTGTTTTTAAAATATTGTTTTCACTAAATGTTTTATAGGCATACAAGACTTGATGCTTTTAATTACTGTAACACTCTCAGATCAGAGAGGTGTTACAAATATCCCATAGTAATTGAAATTCCCAGTTTTCTTGAAAGTGCCTAAGTGACAAAAGAACTGTCACTCTAATTGCAGTCAACAATATAGAAAGAAGACACCATGTATGATGCAATAAGAATACTATTTAATAACAAAAAATAAAAGTAATCTTAATCGCGTGATATTGATTGATGACTGGAAATCCAAATGTGTTTCAAGATACTAGAATTAAATTCAGAGATAACTTAGCAATTTATGAAGAAGCATTGCACAAGAATTAGATACAATAACATCACTCACCATCAACCGTACATTGACTATAGCGTTAGGTTTGTTCACCACGACGTGAGCATTCGTCAATATCAACCCATCTTCCTTTACAATGAACCCAGACCCATTAGACAACGTCACAGGCTGACCAGAAAACAAGTCGAGTCTTCTACTGTCTTTAATCTCTATATACACTACCGAAGGCGCCGAAACAGCCACCACATCAGCAATAAAGTTAAACTTCTGCCTCCTACCCTTCAAATCACCCTTAAATTCAGTCGCAGCAAACAATTTTTCTTTCAAACTAAAATAACCTATAACTCCGGCCGCCGCCGCGAGAACTCCACTAAAGTAACTATTTCTACTATCACGACTGTATTCATAATTATTAGAAGCTTTTATCACACGACAGGAACATCTATAGTTTATATTTAACACAGGTTTTATTTGAATTAACCGAGAAAATCTCGAGATATTCATTGTTGATACTGAAATTGTCAATACGACTGCACAAATGTCACTGTCAAAAATTGCCAATGAATGAATGAAACCTTGTTGTGCCGAACACCTTAAAGCGCTATTTAATAGCTGCTCTGCTATAATATGCTATAACGTTATTATTAAAGACTAGCTGACCCGCGCAACTTCGCTTGCGTCACGTTAGAGAGAATGGGTAATAATTTTCCCCGTTTTTGTAACATTTTTCGTTACTACTCCGCTCCTAATGATCGTAGCGTGATAATATATAGCCTATAGCCTTCCTCGATAAATGGGCTATCTAGCAGTGAAAGAATTTTTCAAATCGGACCAGTAGTTCCTGAGATTAGCGCGTTCAAACAAACAAACAAACTCTTCGGCTTTATAATATTAGTATAGATTTGAACGAATGACATTTTTAAACTTCATTCATTATCATTGCGCCTTTTAACGATTAGGCGGTCATCAAAAACCAAGACGACATAACTTTAATTTTAGTTCAATAATTATCGGATTGTTCTGAGAATTACAAAATAAATCATAATAATAAATCTGCAAAATATCGATATTTATATCAGCTGAGAAAACAAATTAATAAAATAGGCAAACTAAACAACACCTAGGATTACGCAAATCTACCTAGGTATTTATCTATCTAGATTTTATCATTCAGCTCATCAATTCTTTGAATTTGTATTAGGGTAAAACCCCCAGTAGTCGGCCCCCAACCAGTAGTCAGCCTTTACAGGCTTTATATCCATATAATTAGTGTCGAAAATAGTAAAGACCAATAAAATAATCATTAATCGAATCTGTATATTCTTATTGACTAATATGCACAATTACGATTCGATAGCATGGCAGGTTAACGTGTTACACTCATTCTTATGAACTGCCATCAAAGACATGGCCAAAAACGTCGCCATTGCTATTTTTTTGTTAAGGATTCGTGTTTTAGTTCTTGGCATGTTTTTCAATGAATTTGATGTAATATGGAACGAATTGATATTTTATGCTAGTATTTAATAGTTTATGTTCGATAAAATCATGCATTGCAGGCGTTTTATTTGTCTTTTGTATTATAAATTAACGTGGCCGACTATTGGGTTTCCAAATTATGAGGTTGATCCAGTAATCGGCCATGGGTGGCTGACTACTGGTTTTCTTGCAATTCTCATATATGTGGTTGAAATTAACAGGGCGAATAGTTCTCAATTTAACTATTGCGTTGAGCTAAACTCTTCTAAGACAAAAATCGTATTTTACCAGTAGTCGGCCGCATATAAAGTCAGTGAATTTCATGAGGCCGACCATTAGACCTACATATTCCATAGTCGGCCGTCAGTTTTGCTAAATGAAATTAGGTCTTAAATCCTTTCATTATGGTTCAAATTTGTGGACGGCTATGTTGGCACAAAACTTAGTTACTTGTTTTCGAATACTATCATATCAAAAAGACCAAAAGATCTGTATAAAGAGGAATAATTGTCATGTGCTATGGTGGCGATCAAAACTGTTATGAAAATCATGGAAACGAGTCGAGTACTTGGCATTTCACACATTATTATGACACTACAAGTCCGAAATCGTTTAATAGTCTCATAAATGCCCCGTACCATTAAGCTAGACTAAGTGCACTCCCAAAAACAAATGACTGCCCTAAGAAACTGGTCACGATATGCTGGAATTAGCTTCCAGTTTCACCGGATGCAGCTGAATACCAGTGTTTTACATGGAGCAACTGCCTATATGACCTCCACAACCCAGTTACCTGGGCTATAGCCCAGCTATAGCCTGGGCTATAGCTATAGTCGTGGTATACCACGACTACCATAAGACTGGTTATCAGATTTTCAAGCTTCTGACTAATGGCAACGATTGCTAGAGATCCTTGAATGCCCGCCGGGACCTACAATTTACAATGCCTTCCGAAACACGAAGGAATTTTGGGAAATGAGAAAAGAAAGGAATGATACCAGTTACTTCTATCATCTACCTTCTATTTCCTAGCCTACCATTGACTTATGTATCAACACATCAAGAAAGCTAACATAGTTTTATAAAAGACAGCATCTTTTGTAGAGTGGGGAGAGTTGAGAAACAGAAGGAATAAAGGAACAGAAAATAAACTTTTATCGCTGTGAACCTTGTGAAGAAAGATTAACTAGAAAACATTTAAAAATCAATTACCTAAGTGCTAATAACTATAACTTTAAATCTTGAAAACCCCCGATTTCACAATATATTTTTTTATTTCATACTTTTTATAGGTTGGTGGTTAGGTTAAGCCATTCTAACTTTCCCACCACCAACTTTCTCAGCATGCGAAGCCATTTGAGACCCCGTCCGAGTAAATTTGCAGACATTCGGTTAATCTCCCCACTTTAACCCCCCACAACTTTTAAACGGCTCCACCGATTTTCATCAAACATGTCTATAAACACTCGCACATAAGTCACCTTTAATTAATAAAAACTAAATTGAAATCACTGCATCCTTTCAGGAGTTATGATGCCATAGACAGACAGACACACAGACAGACACGTCGAACCTTATAACACCCCTCTTTTTGCGTCGGGGGTAAAAATGAATGGATATATAAATTGTACTGCATGGTATTATTGCAAATGTGCTTCATTTCCTGGAGATTTCAATAAAAATATATTTAAAATAGAATATTTGTATTGAGTAAATAAGAGGCTGACTACTGGGTAAGACATGGCTGACTACTGGCGACATGGGGCTGACTACTGGTAAAAAGTGCCATATTTTGTTTAATGCGGATTTTTTCCATAATAATCTTATGAATATGATATTTTGTTAATTTTTTCTTAAAGTTTAATAAATTACCTTTCATACAATGACTAATGATTTTACATCTAGTTGTAAATGTTAAAAATATGGCTAAATCAAATTGACATTTTCACTAAAAGGCTGACTACTGGGTGCTTTACCCTACCTACATATAATATTTTGATGACGAAGCATCATCGATGCAAATTAATAGAATCTAATCACAGACTAATGTGGACATTTTAATGTTTATTAATCTATTTTGTCATTCCGGTTTTTCATTAACGGAAACTGGAATAATTTAGGCATAAGACCGGTCATTTTAATTGAGTAAATAATCATTTAAAAAGAGCACTTTCATTAATGTGACCTTCTACAAGATAAACAAGTGGGTTCGTGGAAAATGTATGGAAGTTCTTAAAATACCTACCAGAAAGAAAGCATAATATTTACTCGCCCTTGCTTTGTTCGAGTTGACCCATAGTTAGGGCTAAACCAACAGAGGAACTAGTTTACCAAGTCATGAAGTACAATTTATGTTCAATAAAAGATCGCAATCCGCAAATAGTGGTGGGCTCAAAATAAGGTCAATGCTAATATAGTGAAGGTCAGGAATAAGCTTCCATAACATCACGCTTTTAGTTTCCTAAAAGGATAAACAGTTAGATTGGAATATAGGTAACTGTATTTGTTTCAAAATACTTGTTAGAATGATTTAAGTAGGTATTGCCTTAAGTCATTAGTAAATCAAAAAGTAAAATAAAATTGACATTTCGCCACTATTTTATCCGATGCGGCGTATCGAACCGAAGACCTTGCCACCCATTTGTTAGGTAGTTATTAACTTTTCTTATAAATAAACAATACTACCTACTCAATTTTATAGCTGTTATATAATTTTATAGACACCAATTTGCATTTGATTATAGAAATTCAGGTTTGATATTGTTCTAGAGCTTTATTGTTGTTTGAATAAAAACAACTGCTTCGTCACATTTATTTGTGGCCCATTAATTCCGTGCAAAAGAACAAAATAATATTATTGACTTGAAATTCCTTTACAACATTTTATTTATTTTCCTCTCTCCGGAATATTCCAATGACGAGTTTTACTTATACTCATTTAATTGAATATACATGACTAAGATGTCATAAGCATAGAAGGAGAAAAGGCGTATTTCCTTAAGAGCGCCTGAGGTGCAGGGCAAAGGCCTAACCCTTTCCTTCCGAAATTCCCGGTCTTGTGTAATCTCTCTTCAAAGGACTTACGATAAAACTCAGTAGAGTCAGCAGTTATTGATTTTCATACTCAGAAATGGGTGAATAAAACAATAAAATCATCAATAAAGTAAATATATTTTAGTCGTTTATACAATAACTATATTACAGCAACTTGTCTATCGTTTCTATCACAAACGATATAAGTTCACTTATTCCTAGATTAAAATAGGAACTATATCTATTTACACAGATTACACAAAAAATTAAAAAGTTATTTTACCGCCATTTTCTAAGTCAGATCGATATGTATTAGGGACATTACATACAAAATATTTTTAAACTGCCAAAATGCGCAATAAAAGCAAAGAAAAGATCATTTGACAGAACAACTGTTCACAAATTATAACAAAATTATATATCGGAATTCCTGATACTCTTTCTACAATGTAATGGATATAATTACTTCACAAATTAATGAAATCAAGTTTCAAACTATAAACGAGAATTGGATTCAAGGAACCATTTTTAAGGATCTTCTAAGCTCCCTTATGCACTAGCGGTGAAGCGCGACAGTTGGGTATACAACCGCCATTAATTGTTAGGTGGTTGTTACTTGCATACTAAACAGTAACCGCGTGGCAAGCCGCTCCCGCGATTTACCGCTAATGCGTAAAAGGGTATGAAATCGGGGAAAGAAAAACGTTGTTTCACTTGCACAATTTCCAATAAATTTCTTCTACAAATCATTGCCCTCTAACCTTTAGGCAACTCAGATCGTTTTGCAATCTAGATTACGTTACACTTTCATATTCGCGCTAAATGTTAATATACTCTACGATATTTATTTATTATACATAGATAGTTTTACGAATTTTATAGCAGTTTCAATAGTTTTTTTCACATTTATAACATTGCTTTCCTTTCCATTTATTACATAGGGTAGAAAATAGTTTGGGCTTAGGAGTTTACTTCAATATTTAAAGTAGTTTCCCTGAAAATGTATTATATTCTACGATCCAAAGAAAACAATTTGTTTGAATAAAAAATAGCACAATACAGCAAATAATAGAAAAAATAAACATTCTGATACTACTGAAGTTCCAATGAAAAGCACTGAATTACAAAACGTGTAAGAAAAAAATATGCAGAATAAAATCCGTAAAAGTATTTTAAACAAACATTTTATATCTTAACTGTAGTAGGTACTTAAGTCTATGGTGGTATTAAAATAGGTTCTAAGAGCTTGGATTGGCGTCATCTATAGATTCAAATTACTGACTAACTATTTAATTTCAACCTATAGATATATTTATATGATTTATTAAACTTTTGACTACTGTATTCATACAGAAGTATGATTTCAAGTTTCAAATCTTATTCAATTATGGCAGTGGTAAAAATTGCCTTGAAAAGTACTGCAATGTATAAAATTTTAAACTTATTCTCTTAGCAACTCAGTAAACAGAGCATAACTATTTTGACACAGAACTAGATTTAAAATGCGAGAATTTAGTAAAACATATTTAAATTATGCAAAAAATCTAGGCATAAATTTACTTATGCAAGACATTGGGCAAGTGCTGCACTTTTATAAATAGCAACACATAAATAAGTAGTTGCCATGTAATAAAAATAATGCCATCTATCGGGCACATTAGCAAACTCTATGCCGTTACTTCGAAGTCATGCCGATTCTACCACTAACTTTTATTTTGCATTACTATTTACTGCAAAGGCTAACTCACCTAGCTCAAATTCACTAATAATTTTACCGTCTTCGCTCCATTTGGTATATTAAAATCGATAAGGTACATTAAATATTATCTTAAATATACAACGTAATTTTCACAAAAAGACTAAAACTGTTCTATAAACATAAATACTTTTGGCGTTTGGAAACCGTGACATACTTAAGTAATTTTGTTAAAATTTATAATTGTCCAAAAATATTTAACTTTTAGTAATACGTACGCAGGTAATTGAGAATGTCATGATTCCAAAGAAAATCCCTATTCAGCCATCGTAACGAAAAAAATAGATGTAACTGATAAATCGTGAAGTTGTACTGTTCCTAGATGGCTTACAAACGCAAAAGTCTCACACAAAAACCAAAATTTGGCACACACATGATAATTTTTGTAAAAATTACGCAACTAGCCTACATTTTCTACAAACCATTAGCTCCAATCGCAATGGATACTGTCTCCGTTCATGATGCCGTTACCGTTGATTTTGCCGTTTACCGCTTTGCCGTTGATGCCGTTACCGTTAGCGTGATGTAGGCCGTTTTCGTGGGATAGGCCGTTACCGTGGGATAAGCCGTTGCCGTGGGACAAGCCGTTTGCATGTGCTATGCCGTTACCGTTGGCTGTTCCATTGCCGTTCGCTTGTCCTTCTGGGTGATAAGTGTAGAAAACACTGCAAAATGCTGAATCGTCCCTCGGTAATTCGTAGTTAATGTGTTTCGCTGCAAGCCAGGCTGCTCCCATTGCTGAAGAGACTCGAAGTCTCACCAATTCCAGTTCGGTTTTCACCTGAAAGAAGAAATTGATAGTTAATATTTTAAAATTGGGTTGATAGTTTGAGCACACAATTTGCATTGTTATCACGACATGTCTAGCCTAACTTGTGAATTAATTGAGAAGGTAATTGATGGCAACAAAATGTAAGGCTCAAATTGTAACGAATTTTGCATTAATTCGTCGTATATTCAGGCCAAGGTGAAAATATAATTTAATTTTAATACAAGGCACGTCACATGCCCGCTATTGCGTATACGTGCAGGCACCAAAACCCTGCAAATTTCAGGTTACTATGAGTTTATATGCCAAACTTTAAGTTCTATCATATGAAATCATATCATGTTCACCTTATATTAAAATTTACTAACTACGACTAACTTTTATACACCATATTTCTTGACAAAAAAATACAATGTTTTGCCACTAACCTGCCGTCTCGCCAATTCTTTCAGCACACCAGGTTTAAGTATATCCCAGCTCTTCCACACAGATCCGACACAGACCACTCGTATTTGTTTAGAGGTGCTGCGAGATGCAAGTGCAGCGGCATGCGCGGCCAGTGTGGCGCCCGCGCACGCGAATAAGTGGAGGGATAATGCGTCGCCGTTGTAGGCGAGAGAAGCTAGTTTTGATGTTACCCCTGTAGAATAAAATGAATATTTAGTTGAGCACAGTATTATAAGGTACGGATAAAAACGAAAAAAAAGGAGATTTCTATACGTCAATTTCTTCCATCTCCGTTCACCGAAATAACTTCTTTTAATAACTGTTAGAGAACTGTTTTTGATAAAAAAAAATCTCAGTCATCGCGTTGCCTAAGGTTTGCGACCATAACAATGACTCTACTTTGGCGATTCGTGCAGGAAACTTTTGTGATGGCTTTGATTAGTCACGTATGTAGAAACATTTTGTTTCAAGCAATATTTTTCTCAATTAGTCTCCCCACCATTCCATCCATTAATATTGACGCTATTAACAATACAAAGAAAGATACTTACAAAACAGGAAAGTTGCAATTCTAATCATAAAAAAAATATAATGAATTAACTAACGTACCCGCAAACATGCTCTTATCAAAATGTTTGTACGCGTGTGGCAGCAAGTCAGCTCTGGTGTCAGCCTCGAAATGTTCCCTGATGACTTCCCACACTCGGTCTGTTGGGTACGGCGACGGTTCCAGGCCATCAACGTCGTCGAATACTGTCTTCACTGCTTTGTGAGCTATCCAGTATGCTGATAAAAAAAGTATAACTTTTTATTTATACATTTTTTATAATTTGGGCCTTAAAGAGGTGATATTTTGAAGCGGGATTAAAATGGGTAAAAAAAACAGAGTCAGCACATATGTCAAAGCGAAAGCGATCATAGTCCATGAAAAGAAAAACGCTGTAAGTTATTCTTCAAAAACGACAGCAGAGAGACGATAATAAGGTACAGGTTTTAATATATCTGCCTGTACAGAGTATTTACATACATAAATTATTACACCTAATTACGAACGTATTCCAGGTTCTTAGGCAAATTGGTAATTTTAATAGTGTGTAACCTACATTAAATTCTATTCCGGAACTTAATTAACAATGCAAAGAACATGGAAGCGCCATTAGAATTTTGAATAATTTAATACAGTTCATTTCATCCGATTTGTGCGTGAAGGAGCAAGGTTGAAATAGTTAATTGCGATAATTAATTCAATATCCTACATTAATATTTTAATTAATGCATGATATTGATATTTTCTATATCGCCTTAATTTATCTGTAAGAACTTCTGTACGTTTAGCAATTCGATGCGTTTGAATTTTTATGGTAGCAGTTGCATATGAAAATAGAGAATTAAATTTTATACATAACTCGCTGACCCGCGCAACTTCGCTTGTGTCACATAAGAGGGTCATAATTTTCCCCGTTTTTATAACATATATCACTGGTACTCTGTTCCTATTGGTCGTAGCGTGATGATATATAGCCTTCCTCGGTAAAGGGGCTATCTAACACTGAAATAATTTTTCAAATCGGACCCGTAATTCCTGAGATTAGCGCGTTCAAACAAACAAACAATCAAACACACTCTTCAGCTTCATAATATTAGTATAGATATTATTTTAACTGTAAGATTTATTGTAATATGGAATAACAATCTCATTTAAAAATGACTCTTTCGTTTTGAGCAGCTAATCACCGCCAGATTACTGGATTTTGCTTCAAAAGTTGCGAGCAGCAACTATATAATCGTACAGATTTATAGCTATGATTACGTACCACTGCCTTCATCCCCTAAAATATATCCCCAGCCGCCACAACCGTGTTGTTGACCATCTGGAGTCCTTATGAGAGCGTTCGATCCCGTTCCTGAAAGAAGAATAAATTTTATTAAAATATACTGTAAGTACGAAGCTACATAATTCCTTGGAAGATGCTTAGGTCTAGCAGTGAATTTGTTATGCATAGGGTTTCCCTAATAAGAGAAGGTTAAGGTTAACCCTTTAGTTCATCACACTGCTTGAATACAGGTTGGGATCTTTGCAACCTTCAAAAACTTTGTAAAGAACTTTCAGACTTGCAATTTTCTTCACGATTTTTTAGCAAAATAATGTAATCTTATAATTTAGGGTAATAATGGTAGAATTGTTTAGGTAATATAGATTATTCTACACTATTGAACAGGATTATACCTATGTAGGTATGTATTTGTGAAAATCAGCTGAAATAATTATTTAATTTTCCGCAGTTATTATCGCGTGCGCGCAGCTGAGTTAACTCGCTTAACAATATGGTAGAAAAGCAATAATTACTGCCTCCGTGGCTTCGACGTGGTTTGGTTAACGTGCCCAGAAAATAGTATTTGGTCTGCCCCCTATTACATGGAACTAACATTGTTAATGGCAAAACGTGGGTGTATTTCATACGCCTTCGGGTATAAAAGGCGTGATACTATGTCTGTATGTAATAGCATTTCGTACTGAAAACAATAAATCAGTTGGGTTTAGTTTTACTTTAAGACATACACAAATATGTTTTAGTTGCTTGAAACAAAGGGTGTAGGTAAATAGTTTGTTGTAAATATTAAAATAACAGTTAAATCAAGATAACAATTGATAATTGCACTCCTATCAAATCTCACAACAAATAAAGTAATCGTAGTGTCATGGAAGAATTATGTTGTTTACAAGACCGGTCGCGCTGAATACATTATAAAAATATAAAGTCTTCATAATATAATAAAATGCAAATAATAATTATAAGTGTTTCATGTTTGTCACATCTCTGAAAACCACTCCCCGAATTTACATAAATACATACATACTTAAAATCACTCCTTTTTTCATAAACGTATGCAGAAAATTAAAAGTCCTAGCCTATTTCTACACATACTTTTTTCTCTTCTCAAATCATTTAACACCAAACTAGGGTTACTTGCGCAATATTTTCATACAGATACGTATAAATCATCATATAAAGGTACTCTTTAAGAAAAACCATCTATTCTCTCCAGTCCTTTACAGGAAAAAAAATAAAAAAACATGGAGAAACTACTAGCATCTCCCAGGAATTGCAGGTCAAGAGCCAATGTTATCTGATAGCAGTCTATAGCTTATGCAACGTGTGTGTCTGACCTAAGTAACCTAGGAATATTGATAATATAGAGCTATGTAGTAAATACTATACGTAGGCATATGTTCCTTGTTATATCTATTAAATTGTTAAGTTCAGACTGGGTGGGTGGTCTTATTATACCTTACTAGCATGACATAATACCTAATATCGATTATGTTTGTATTATTTTCAAGAAAATTCGGTAATTCGCAAGAAATTAGGCAAAGGAACTAAAAGCTTTGATCAAACAGGATAGTCTATAAACTTATTCAAAAGATTTTAAAATAAATATCTGGTATACGAGCTACTAGAACATTCTTTTGGAAAATCTAAACACTATCCCTTACTTAGACGTAACATCCACACTATAATGACGTCATAATGATCAATTTCCTCACAACACTTTAAGTAATAGGAATCCCCGTTCCTCAAATGTGGTAGCTTACCTCGTTTGAGAAACATGTTGATTCGTTTTACCTACCACAGGTAAGTTCTAATATATTTCCCCAACGTAAGGTTTTACGTCACTCATAGCCTCCCATTTGACATAATGTGCGGCCTGCAGTAAAAAGCTATACATACAAGACACTACAATAAGATTTCAAGTACCTATATTCAATAGGGAATATCCATTGTTATTGTATGTCGCAGTTATTTTCAAATACCTAGTAAACAAGTCACGTAGTTCTACTCGTGTAAAAATACTTCAATTTTATGGTCAAATAGATAAACTAATCCTTAGCAGTAAAAGTTTTCAATTAATCCTCGATGAGGGGTATTGGAAAATACCAAGAGTTTTCTGTTTACCCGGTATTCCACTCATGGTAAATGGCCAATGATGTAGGTAGGCTTTGTCAATGTATAGATGAGTGGCCGTAAAATTGTGCTTAAGCCGAGTGTTATGCATGGAAAAGTGGAAACAATCCCAGCGAACAACGCATAACGAATGCATAAAACAACTAGAATTTTTTTACCACCCTTGTATGATATTTTTTGCTGTAAGTAAGACAGCAAATAAGTCAAAACCTAGGCATATTTAACGGCTTTAACACCTACTTTGACACTTGTCACAACTCTATCAGCTATACGCAATAATACCATCTGACGCTTACGGACTATATCCTGCATTTATCAGCTGTTTTCGTCAACTCAACCTTACAAAATTTCGTTGAAGCATTTGTTAGGCCTTAAGACATCTGGTTCAATCAATACCAAAACAAATTCTTACACTATACAACTATTCTGCAACTCCACATAAATAAAGCAACTACTGACAAGGCAGCCGATACACAATAAAGTGGGCGTGTGCGATAAACCTGTTCTACAATCTGTATTAAGTTACCAGCTTGATTCAATACTGATCTGACCTTCCATACAAGGGGAATGTAATTCTTCAAAGGAAAAATGGATCAACAGTTGTCTTACCCCCAGTTTCTGAGTACATTTAACGGTAGTTTATCTATTCAATAGCGTTTTAGTATATGAGTTTTAACGCTATTGAATAGATAAACTACCGTTAAATGAACTCAGAAACCGGGGGTAAGACAACGGTTGATCCATTTTTCTTTGAAGAATTACATTCCCTTCGGGGTTAGACTTCTTATACACAAAACCACGGAGAACAGTTAGAGATAAATATGATTGCATGCTGCCAATTTTCGTTATTTTTAAATTGATATTCTGGATACTTTTGTTTATACGTGTGAACTCCCGAAGGCTATCAGTGCAAATCTGGTTGACAAAGTTATGTTTCGATTCAATCAGATAGTAATTGCAGGTGTTTAAAAACAAAACAATAGTTTAAACCAGATGACGAACAAATAGTTCGTGTCCAATAGTCTTCTGGGGCGCCAGTTAAGGAACATAAAAGGATATAGTTGGATGATGAGATCCCTGTCTCAATCTTTTACCGAAAATAGACGAATGAAACAGAGACATTCTGACCTCTAGTAGGTATTTTTCTAATGGAATGTTTTACCAAGGTTCGTCTTGGAGAGACAAGAGCATATCATGTCAAGCTTGCACTTAACCCTAAAAGCTCGCTGCCGTCATGTTTTGATTATGAAATGTAGGACGTCTATATAGGACGCTGGCCACGACCGCCAGATAACCCCAGCCTTGTAACATGACAATAATATTTCAATATGCACTTCTGTTTGCCTACAGATAATCAAATTGAAATTCCCTTGGATTGCGTCATCAGGATTCGGAAGCCTAATCGGTCTTCGCTTCGAAGGAAGAGAATAGGACACAGTCATTCAGTAGAGAGGTAAAAAGAAAAGACAAAATAAGCCTTCAGGTTTATTTGTATGAAATGTACGTAGATACATTTCTACCGGTAAACCGAGCACTATTCTTAATTTTTAAAAGGTTCACTTACCCCGGTAAACCGACCACCAATAATATAATGGAAAGTGAATCGACCACATTTTAAATTTTCCCTATACATGAGCGAAATCCTATAAGTTTAACTTTTCCAGCGATACAGTCATAACGATTTTAATTCATGTAATTGAACATACGCGAGATCGAATATAAACTTTTACACATTTTCTAATTGATTTTTAATTAAACCTATTAACATACTCGCTTTACTTTCAATTTTAAGTAATGGGGAAAGTTTCGTAGTAGACGCATTATCAAACGATTGCAATGTAATTGACCTGCTTTTTTAATACATATTTTTGCGTGCAAAGGCCGTAAAGTATATTTCAATTGTATAATATTCATAGTTTATTCTCACAATATTCCTATTACTAGTTCTCAAGGCGATCTGATGAATGTTTCGAGCCTTGAAATTGTTTAATTTTCTTTTGTTGAATGGAATGTTGTCTGCTTAATGCAAGGTTTTTAGTATTTGAATGTGATTTGATAAAGACATACTCTTTTCGTAAAAACGTTCATACATTTTACTTCTTATTGCCTTATTAATGCGTCGCGGAAGTTAGGATTAGTTTAGTTTAGTTTAGTTTAGATTAGGATTTTTATGAGGCGCCCGTAGCCAGTTGCGCTCACCGGTCGGTAAACGATCTGTGGGTTAAGCAAACCTTGGCGCGGTCATTCCATAGATGGGTGACCGCATAGTGGTATTTGAACAGGGCGTCTCCGTGCTTCGGAGGGCACGTAAAAAGTCGGTCCCGGTTGTTGTCAATAAGATAACAGTCGTTAAGCCACGTCAAAGGCCTTCGGGCGGTTTGAACAACTTTGACACTAGGTTGACCACTAACCATACGATAAGAAGAAGAAGGATTAGTTTAACAGTTTACAGATTTATTATTTTATTTTTCTCGCACACAGATAGTTTTAAAGTTGATTGAGAGTGACAAAACATAGATTAAATAATTATCGCGTGTATTGGTTAAGTAATTTATTGTGGGGAAATCGAGCCAACCACTTTTAGTTGCTCGTTTGCAATGTTTGTAAACAAATTGATCAACGAATTTTTCAAATTGCCTTTTGATGACTTGCTCTAACTAATAGCACAATAATTAATACAGGTTACACTAAATACATTTTAACTGAGTATTAAGTTGCTGTTATACAAAAACGCTTAAAGTAAACGCTATTTTAAAGCATAAGTTCTGGATGTGAATGAGGTACTTAATTTATTATTGTAAGTATTGTTTCAAGTGGTGTTCCTTGGTCTCTGCTAACCCCTATGAAAATGGAAAATTAATGTAAATTACTTTTTTGGTTGATGTAAATTTTTCTATAGGTTTTGCCTCATTACGTCAACTGATAGCAATTGTTTTTCAAAATGTTTACAATTACTTGCCAAAGTGAATGACCTAAATAAATTGACCTCAATGATTATTGACTCAAAATTTCGTCAGTCATTTTGATCAACCTCAATTGAACACATCAACACTTGAACGACATCAACATTTCTCGACATTACTTGGGATGACACTATTGAAATAAATAATATCGAAATAAAATTTACAATCACAAATTTCAATCAAAATCAAGTGGATGTAGCCAGCCCAATTACCCTTTAATGTCATTACTACAAAATTCTATAGTGTCACTACTGCTAAAACGCTTATGCGGCTAAACTTCTAAACTGATTTACATAAAATAAAGCATTGATATAGTTGCGGATGCGGAATTAAACAATGACTACGATTTTCTTACAAATCTTATGTCTTTTAAAGCCTGGGCCTGCTGACTGCTCAGCTTATAATAGCGGTACTCCAGTTTGCGGCCACCCATCTACACAAAGTCTGCACCAAAGCATACTTGACCCACTGATCCAGCGAGCGCAACTGGCTATGAGCGCCTCTGTACAGTGTAATATTAATTAAAAAAACATACAATTTATGTCAGGGTCTTTTTATATTATTTCCTGTTCTAACGACATTTCAATAAGTAATCAACAAGTCAAATGTTAGCGCCACGAGGATTTTTTAATTAATTACTTTATTTACGACACCCAGTTGTTTTAACAGAATCGGAAATTTGATATTTTCGGGTCATGTTATCTCGTTATGCACGGCTGTTGTTTAAAAAATAGTCTGTTTTTCTTAATCAATTTAGAATTGTGCATTTATAAAACGAAATCGAAAAAAACCTGTCTTCAATCAATGGTAATAAGAATAACTACTTTAATTCGAATAATCGTTTAACGGACCTATTCGGTCAATAAACTTTTGGCAAAAAAAATCCTTCAATATTCACGAGGAAAATAATAAAGAATCATTCGTATTTTTTTGTTTTAATATTGATGTATAAATGCAGCGAAGATGTTTTCAGAGTTTGAAACAATTGACCTGCCCTTGTAATTGGAGTTCTAGTGACATAATCCCTCATGATCCTATCTACCCCACCATATGACATCACAAGGGGTATTTTTCTGTTTGTTTTGTTTACAAACAAACAACCAGTTTCAGCAGATGTAAAATGAAACCAAACGACTGTATAATCGATACCGTTTATCTAATCAATTCCACACTCTATTATAAAACAGTCGAGCTATGAATCATATAATTTTGCATGTGTTGATAAACAATAAAAAAAATAACAATATAAACATTTCACTACTTTATTTACCTACTTTGCGCCAATCAATGAGCCAATCAAAATGTTACCGATACAAAATTGTATACGGCAGATTAAGGTGAAAGCAATTTTAATCCATTGCTGTCTCACTAAGCAAGTTTTCCGGAATAAGGGAGGCACTAGCCCTACGTCTACCACGTTGGCCAAGAGCAGATTTAATTATGAATTTCAGAAAATCCTACTAATGCGAAAGTTTGTGAGAATGAATGTATGTATGCATGTTTGTTACTCTTTCAAGCAAATACTACTGAATCGATTATGATGAAATTTGGTATAGAGGTAGCTGAAGACCCAGAATAACACATAGTTTACTTTTATCCCGGAGTTCCCAAAGGAACCGCATTTACCCGGGAAGGGTTTCCACGCGGACGAAGTCGCGGGCGGCCTCTAGTAATTACATGTATTAAAAATGTAGTTCGGTTTCATAATTTCAAAGACGTAAAAGCAGCATTGAAAACCGGTGTATAATTATTAATTAGAAAATCGCCAGGAAACTCGTTAACCTACAATTCGGATTGATTAAAACACGTATGTTTTATATGAAGCATTGAACGTTCAACTGCAAGCTAATTGTTTTTTTGTCAAACAATTGATAACGGCATTACATTCTGCGGTACATTAAACTCGCATTAAGTATTTTTTGCGATAAGCGTCACATCGCATTTGTTGCGATAGAGATGAATAAATACATTGGTTCTTTATTTCACAAGGATCTTTTATAAAACAGGAATTAAAACAGTAAGAAGGAGGACAAAAAAATAAACAGGAACTATCATTTTTTTAGTGCGGAAATGAAAATTGTTTATGTAGTGTTTATTGGAAAAGTTTATTTGATTTTGGCAACAGAAAGTTTTTTCTTTTAAGGTAAACGAAACAGACGGGCAACTTTTTCTTGCTAACATTACAAAAAACACACGAAGTTATCTGAAAGAAAATTACTAGAATATGTAGTTTTTATTACAAAACAAATACGCAAAAACACTGCAACTCGATTTATTTTCATATTTATCCAATAACTTCGGTCTAAGTGTACAAGATGTTATGACACTTACGTTATTATATAAATAGTTATGTATATCGACCGCTGGCTTGATCGATTACGCATGTTCAAAAGGAAAGTTCAACCTGTTATTCCAACAGTTAACGTACCACCATCTGATTTTCTACAACCATTTACTACACTATCAAATGATGAAATAAGTAGAGTATAAAATGAATTAAGCCCATTACGTCCTACTTTTGGGCAGATGCAGGTAGGGTACTTTGCATTGATCCAAGAACTGTGTTAGAACGATTGATAATTTTATCTAATCCAAACATAAACATTTTCTATAAGGAAACTACAAAGGAGTTTAGTTACGTGTCCATTATATGACAATAGGTACGCTCTCCCCCTATTACATGGTACTAATGTTAGTTAGTTAATGGCGAAATGTGCGTGTATTTTATACACTGCTGCCTACACCTTCGATTATAACAGGCGTGATGTTATGTATGGAAATACAAATAAGTCATGTGTTTTAGGGAATTAACGCACGAGTCATGTAAATGACTGTACAGTAGTTGAAGTTGAATTTAACGAATACAGGTCGTATACGACACCTATTAGGTAAATGTTTCATCACGAAACCGTTGTACCTGGCTGGGTAATACTATGACATATTCTTCCAGTAATTATGAAAAGTCTGCGTTAAAGAGAAATAGTGGTGACAGTAATATTCGTGTTAATAATTATGAATATATTTTAACACAGGCATTTTAAGTAGTTAAGCAAATAACATCCAAAAAAGGTATACCATATGAAAATGACCGTACATTTATGGCTAGATGTCAATCACCTCAAATATACCGGTTTTCAAACAGATGGTCAAATCAAAACATTGGCTGTTTGTGAAACGCTCTCGGTTTTTTTACAATGATTTTCTAATAGTCTAGAAAATATTGGGCATTTAAATAGTCTGAAATTTAGCATTAGATACACTTGCAAAAGATTTAAATTTTTCGATAGTGGTCAACCTAATGTTACAGTTATTGGAGCGGCCTGAGAGTAGACAACAATCTTCTGAAGCACGGAGACGCCATGTTAAAATTCCACTTAGTGGTCACCGATCTATGGAATGACCGCGCCAAGGGTTGCTTAACTCACAGATCGTTTACCGACCGGTGAACGCAACTGTAGAAGGTGACCTCACTTGACGGTCAGTTTTAAACAAAATTTACTGCAAAGACCTAAAAATCTTACCAGCAATCAGCACCATTCCTCCATTAGGTGCTCCAGTAAACAAGGAACCAGCCGTATCAGATGCAACGTAAATTGCCCTTGCGCATGTTTCGTCCTTTTCCTTCACGCGGGCCGCCAGCTCTGCATTACTGCTCTCTTGCTCACACCCAGACAACGTAAGCCCCTGGGAATAGAAGGTTGAATTAATAGAGGCAACCGTTATGAAACTGATTGTGTAAATTAGTTGAGATTTATTGAGTACTCGATTGGAATAAATGTGGAGCATCGTGATTTTTTTATTTGATAAATGTGTTCTAGTACAGTCTACATGACGTGGGCTTAATGTAGGAAGTAATAGAGCAATATAATAAGCGTTATAAAACAGAACATTTTACGCCTCCGCTCAACCAATAGAAGCAATTTCTAGATAATAACTTCCGCAAAAAGAGTATTTTTCAGGGCAAAAGAATCCCAGTCACATAAATTGTACTGCACGCAATGTTTTCATTCATCGTATAGGGTTGGATGGGTGGACGCCCATTTTGCTCAATACTATAATATACACCTGCTGTTGAGAGTTTGAGTATCAAAGGCTGTATATGTATCCTTGGTGGTCTTTAAATTAGTCTCTTACCAAGGAATCCAAAGGTTGGTCAACCGGTATGCAGGCGTCTTCTTTAGCATCTTTCAACATGGATATAATTCTGTTAGCGCACTCGTCAATGCCGAGGGTCCAGTGATTCGTGCCGGGGCCTTTAGCTTTACCCACTACTCGGCCCGTTGCATCGCATATCACCAGGTTGGAGTGGGTTGCGCCGCTGTTGACAAAGAAAACCTTTGGATTAGAATTTTCGGAGGAGTACGGCACGTAAGGAGTCAATCCAGTAATCTGTCAATTGAAATACCTATCAGTCACTAAGTCTAAGGCTTGAACAACCTTGGCAATTGGTTGACCTCTTACTAAACTATAAAAAATGAATTCTGGAAAAAGTGAGATGATAAAACAAAAACCTATGCTAAGTAGAAGGTTACTTTGTGATCGTATTTGAAACGTGATGCGATGTGATCTTCAAAACGTTATGCTGTATCACACACTCAGATAAGTGTATTATGAAGAAATTAGCATAGAATTAGCATAACGTAATAGTCTGTTATGACAGGATTTATTTGTTTGATCTGGTCATTTAGCTCTCGGTTTCTTCAGAGTACATTTGGCGGTAGTTTATCTATTCAATAGTGTTTAAACTCATATAAATAACGCTGTTGAATAGATAAACTACCACTGAGTGTAATTACTAAATATAAAACGGGGGGCTAGATGATGGGTGTAGGTAAAGTAATTGCGGTTTATGTTCATCCAGTGTTTATTTTTAGTTTGACATTTGTCCAAGAGTATAGTTATAATGACTACAAAACCGGTGAAGGCGTGTGCATCGAAATGTCAGAAAATAAGTGAGCTACAACAAAACCGCAGCACATAAAACTTGTTTTGCATCAAGTTTACGATAAAGGTAACAAGACGAACGCATTCTTGAGAACCATTTGTGGCTGATACATTTGAACAGGTCACTTTGAAGACTCGAATCAGAACAAATCATTGCGAGAGTGACACAAATTAATTTATTTTTGCTTTTTTCTTCCTTTAGATAAGAAAATTTTCGCAAAAAAAATACAAATAGGGGCAATTCTAAAAAATATGGCCGGATTCCAACTGCTCACTTTTGACCGGCTTTCATATCCTGCTTACTCTATTATCTAGTTTTTAAGGAAGTAAGGATTTAGAGGAAAGCAGTGAATAAGATATCTCAAGAGTTCCTCGTTTTACAAGCAGCCTGTTATAAATATAATCTGTCCATATGTTCCAAACTAACATGCACGTGCTCACTTCGGTGTAACGAAACGAGAAGTGACCGTGAAATACAGTCACCAAATACCAGTTTGGTGAATAAATTACTTAGGCAGTATTGCTTATATCGAACAAACATCAATAATATTGATTGGTATCTGATTTAACTGTTTTATAGGAATTACTTTTCTTTTATCTTCTATGAGGCAAGGTCAGATTAGCCGAATGCATGGATCCTTGCCCATATTTTTCTATACATAGGTACTCCTATACAGACAGTGCCTGCGAATACGGCATTGACCTTTTCAAAGGGCATCTTATCGGCAATATACTTCACAATCGCACAAATTTGGCTTGCAAAAATTCTAATTCAAACGTTTTGCCTTCGAGTCCTCTTTTTGGTTTCGATTTGTTTGTACCTAATCATATTATTTTGGGGCAAGAAATAAATGAAGAGTTCTGGATGAATTTTAATATGAAGTGCTTGAAAGCTAGAATAATGCATATTGTGCAATAGAACAGTATTCAAAAGACTGAGTTGTATTTGAATAAAAATAGGTAGTTACGACCGAAATTCATGTATACTCGTAGTCAAAAGACTAAGGTAAGGTAAAATGATGACATTTTGCGAAAGGGGCACGTCGCCGTCGCGTCAATTGAATCACGCGCATTGCGTTTGTTCGGACGAGCCTCTCAACCTTTGCGGTTGTGACGTAATATAATACCTACGGAATTCACATAGCTTCTTTTTCCTTGTAAATTATTATTGCATGCGCATCGCGCAATTCTAAGAAATCCTCGTAATATCTAGATTTTAAAAAATAAAAAATGTTTCTGTTTGGGAGCTGTTGATTTAAATTTTAATTGAAACTCTAATATAATAAGTTGGTTACTGAAAGATTATTGTTACAGTAATATTATAATGCAACGGGTCTTATACGCGATTGAAAATTTAAAGGTTAGGATACCTTATTTGCTGCCCGACGGAATCTGTTGAGTGACACTTCGGTTTACAAACCAGTGTCGTATAACCCTACTGCCAGAGTGACGAAACGTATACGTTCACTGATCAAGGACCATGAAGACCTTTTTGCGGAGGATGTGTTTCAACGTCTCGCAAGACCCAAGTGCGTTCAGCCGCCTAAGTTATACGGTTTGCCTAAAGTACATAAGGAGAGTGTACCGCTGCGCCCTATAGTGAGTCAAATCGATTCTCCCACCTATGATTTGGCGAAACACATCGCGTCAGTGCTGCAACCGTTAACAGGTAAGACTGCATCCTTCGTGAAGGACTCTCGTCACTTTGTCGATATCATCAAGACCATGAGAGTGGAACCGGACGAGGTTATGGTGAGTTTTGATGTGGAGTCACTGTTCACCAACGTTCCCATACAGGACTGTCTTGATGTCGTCGAGATGAAGTTGAGGGAAAACGGTCTGTCTAGTGAGTACGTCGTTTTACTGAAGAACTGTTTGGAAGGTAACTACTTTCTCTATCGTGGACAATACTACCTCCAGATCGACGGAGTGGCCATGGGTAGCCCAGTGGCACCGGTTATGGCCAACATCTGGATGGAACATTTTGAGCAATCCATAGATATGCAGGCATCAAATGTGAAGCTATGGAAAAGATATGTCGACGATGTGTATTGTATCATGAGAGGAGATAAACAGGACGTAGAACGGCTGTTGAACACCCTGAACTCCATTCATACTAACATCAACTTCACATATGAAATGGAGACAGACAGATCGTTGGCCTTTCTCGATGTCGAAGTAAAGGTGAGAACAGATGGTACCTTGGGCCACACTGTTTACCGAAAACCGACACACACCGATAGGTATCTCCACGCGAATTCGCATCATCATCCGCGACACCTGCAATCCGTGGTGGCTTCGCTGACAACTAGAGCATACGACCTTTGTGACCCTGAACACCTAGACGGTGAACTCTCACACGTTCAGGAGGTACTTAAGCGAAACGGATACAGGAGAACCGAACGACGTCTGAAGAGGCAAGAATGTCAGACTGGTGTTAGCAGAGTACCAGCTTTTATGCCCTACATAAAAGGAGTAACGGATAAAGTTGGAACAGTACTGAAGAAATACTCCATAAAGACTGTATATAGTCCGTTCTCCAAAGTAGCTAACCATTTGCGCACGCCAAAGGATGTAATTCCTCTTCAGACACCTGGCGTTTACAAGGTGGATTGTAGCTGCGGTAGTTCATACATCGGACAGACCAAAAGAACAATAGCTGAAAGGGTCAAGGAACATATCGCAGCTGTCAAGAACCGGCAAGTCAACAAATCCGCGATAGCTGAGCACTTGATGGAAGCAGGAACCAATCACTGGATCTACTACTAGCTACATCAACCCCGGGTCCTCTCCACAGATCGTCACTATTACTCCAGGATAGTACGAGAAGCGGTTGAAATCAAAAAACATACCAATTTCAACCGTGAAGAGGGATACCGTTTATCATCTACGTGGAATCCTGTCATCAGCAAGTGCAGCCGTCGCCGGCATGACGTAACGCGCCAGTGTAAAGACGTCGTTAGTGTTGTGTGTCGAAGTACCGACAATTCCGAACAATTTACACTAAGTGAAAACCAAGTGAGGGTAGGCGTCGAAACTCGCGCCGCAAGAAGACGACGCTTAGCAGCCACATCAGTCAGCTCGTGACCACGGTCGTTGTAATGCGATCGAAACGTCGGGCAGCAAATAAGGTATCCTAACCTTTAAATTTTCAATCGCGTATAAGACCCGTTGCATTATAATATTATGTGTACTAGTCGCGAGAGTTTAAAAACATTATTGTTACAGTCTTTTTTAGCCACTTGCTTTTGAATAACAAATTCAAAACTTGATCTTACTACAGCGGATTTCAAGAGTGTATTAAAATTAATCACCCGGTATCAAAGGAACCGCTCCCTTCAATTTAACGTTTAAGTATCATGATATCCTAACACGAGTTTGAGATTACAGGAATTTCCCTTAGTATCATAAAATTCATAAATTACATAACTAAAGTTAATCTATATTGTAATAATCCTACCATCAAACACTTTCGATGGACGATAACATTGAGTGTTTGTCTTACCTCCCAAGTGGTATTGGATTGCATTTTATCTAGGATATTAATAACATTTTTATGAGTAGATAGCTTGGTATTACATGTTTTATAATAACTGCATACGGAATGATGCCGATAATGCAAGGGGAACGGCCCCGAAAAAAACTGATGTTATTGGTCGGGATTCAGGAAACGTCTTCAGTAAAAAAGGCGAACAACAATTACGAATGCGACTGCGATGCGACTACAAATGTGAATAACAATTACATTTCATACAAAAAACCGTTTTACGAAAAAATACCTTAAATCCTTTTTTTTTGGAAAATGTAAAGCATTAAGTTTTGTTTGTGGGATGATGATATTTTTGTTTTTTAATACAAGCAATAAATATAATTTTAGAAAACCGTTACAATAACACCTGGGTACTCAATGCCATATGTTTAGAAAATAATAAAAAATAAGGGTTAGTTTTATTACTATACGCTTGACTAACCAACCGTTAAGGTATGTTGGCACAAAAGCCTATTAGCAAGAGTTTGTTAAAATAGAGTAACACATAATAGGGTGGTAGTGGACTGTGTAAACTATAATTTACGAAATTTTAATCGTAAAAGGTAAATGTAATTTATTATCATAAATAATGTCAGATGAAAAACGACATAGTGACGTCACAATGTGGTATTTTTATACTAAAACTAGCGGACCCGACAGACGTTGTCCTGTCTAATAAATTAAAAATAAATTAAAAAAACATTGTCCAGCGGACAAAATTGTAAATCTAAACCATTCTCAGATCCCCTTGAACACACACAAAAAATTTCATCAGAATCGGTCCACTCGTTTAAGAGAAGTTCAGTGACATACACACTTACAGAAGAATTATTTATATAAAGATGTGCTTCTGACATTTCATAAAGAGCAGCTGATTTACTTGTTCTAAAATTTCCTATATTTCGTTTTATGATAAGTACTTCATTGTTTTCAGTTACAGTGAGTATTTATTTAATGGCTTGACACGTGTAACTTATTTTACGTTGATCATATTTAGACCTACTCAATATGCTAACAAAATTTCATGAGAATCGGTCAAGCCGTTTCGGAGGAATACGGTAACGAAAACTGTGACGCGAGAATTTTATATATTAGATATGTTCTATTAGTACACTTAAATAAGACATTTGCGTACGTGTTCGACTTCAATATTCTTGAAAGAATCGTAAACCACAGTACATTACAACAGTAACCTATTGTTGTCATAACTACATGAACAGTGTAGGAAAGCGAAATGTTTATCCTCATTTACATACTTATTCACGAACTCATATTGTTTCGCGCAGTACACTGAAACTATTAAAACTGCCTTTCGAATATTCTAGCTTTTAAACTTTACTAATACAATAATACTCACTTTCAGATAGAGTTTGTTCGTATGTCCTACTTCCGCATGAAAACAACCGAACTGATTTGGATGGAATTTTGCAGATGATAGACTATATCGGAGATATACTTACATTACTTACATACTTTTTAAATAATAAAGCGGCGTATTTAGGTGATGAAATTTTGTACTACGGTAAAGTCGGATCCGCTAGTCAAAATAGATATTTATAAAACATTATTAGATAAAACAAATATGTAGATAATTCAATACACATACCATCACTGCCTTACAGAATTCCAGGTTTACAATATCATAAAGTTACAGTTTCATATATTGCAATTAGCGTTTAAGCCCTTATTCATACGAGAGGCCATATAAATCTAATCATGCTAGGAACAATAAATAACAAAGCAAGCGGGTGTAATTTTGTCATTATTCACAACATTGTCAAGGATAAAACAACACTGTTTATCTAAAGTGGATGTGACGTAGTTATTTCATTATACGTTGCTTCATAAACTACTTATCGTATGCTGTTATAAAACATTGTTAGAACAATATGATTTTTAATAACATTTATGGTTCTTTACTTCTGAATAAGTAATGGTTAGTTTATCAGTTAGAATGTTGACAGATTTTTATCATTCATACATTTGCCGTCTCTTTATTTTATTACAAAGTGCCGACACTTACCCATAAACCATGAAATTAATGAATGTTTACCGGTCGGTAAAAGATCTGTGGGTCAAGCAACCGTTAGCGCGGTCATTCTATAGATGGGATAGTGGTATTTGAACTGAGCGTCTCCGTGCTTTGGAGGGTACGTAAAAAGTCGGTCCCGGTTGTTGTCTGGTAAAGGCCTTTCGGGTGGCTTGAACAATTTTGACACTTAGTTGACCACTAACCATACGACACACAGACAGACCATGAAACTGGCCTTGAATCAATTAAAAGCAAAAGAATATGCATTTCATCACATTCGCCTGTTGATTGTAGATACTGCTGTCATTGCACTTTTGCACTAATAATTCAATACAAATAATATAATATCGTAAACTTGATAAAACTTTTAAAAGTTTATAACTTGCAAATGATATATCATACGCCTATACATAGCAAAAAGAGACTTGATACCAAGTGTGTATGTTATAAAATTGATTCTATCAACTGTCGTCAGTTACAACAATATCACTTTATTTTTTTCTGATTTATCGAACACCTGTACCTACTTAAAAACTATAAAGACAATAACAGATTGAATCTAAGGACAGTATCTTAATACTTTATATCAATATAGAATCACACAATCAACTTGTTATTTCTATTGAATACATTATACTTTTCTATATCTAATCGAATCTTAGGGATAGATTAGGTGCTTTTACACAAAAGGCCAAGTTCATGATAATTTTTTATCGCTATCAGTATATATCAGCTATAAAAATATATTTAATAGGATATTATGTCATTGTATTCTAATTGTTCGACTTTGAACACAATTTGAAGTAAAGAGAATGACTTACCCCCGGTTTCTGAGTACATTTAACGGTAGTTTATCTATTCAATAGCGTTTTTTTATACGAATTTTAACGCTATTAAATCGATAAATTACCGTTAATGTCATTCTTTAGTGTTCCTTGTGAGAAGGCATTATTTTATGAACGTAAATACGTATGTATATTCAGTGTTATAACATGTACCTGCATTAGCGTCTCTATAGTCTTTATCTATCTATCTCTATCTCTATTGTCTTCTAACCCGACTGCACAACGCAAAAGAGGGCCATTTTTAAGGATCTCTTACTAATGAGTTATTTCATCCCAAGACTGCCACAAGCGAATGAACGATTAAAATTATCTTCATTCAATTAGGTAGATATTATCATAAAAAAATATATATCTTGTGCATCACATTAAGTGCAAGACGCAAAAGATAGGTACCTAGGTAGTTGTTTTAATTTAAATTCCATGTCAGTTAGATCACGCGGTCAGGCTCATATGAGTATGAGTCTCAAAGGGACATCCCCTTTTATTATTGAACGCAATTGTAAGTTATATAATTTAATAATAACAATTAAAGTATTACTAAGATAGGAGTAGTTTGGCTACCATTATCATGATTGTAAACTTATTTTTGGAATTTTACAGCGCAATAAGAAATTTAAAGGATCAGGTAATCTACTTACCTATATTTTGGTTAGTTGTATTATTTTATAACAATAATAAATAATAATTGTTTATTTCATATAGTATGGTAAGCGGACAGCCTAGCCTAATGCCGAACCTGCCGAGTGTCAAAGTAGTTCGAACCACTAACACATAAGGACTAGTAGTACGAACACATTAGGACTTAGATATAGGTAGGTAGCTTTAAGACTGTCATTTTAATTGACAATAACATTTTTAGACAGAATTTGACACACAAACCAGTAAATTCCCACTGTATTTTTATAAAATAGTAGCAAGTATCGAAGTCTAAAAACAGCATTTCGGAAACAAACCACACGATAAAACTGTTGAGTGATGCATTCGTCATCTGCTGTCTACAGTATTTATAAGCAACGCACGTACGTTTAAAAGTAAAATCGTGATTTGTTTCCAAAGTACTTTTATCTCGTCGGTAGGAATTTTGCTCTGGTATTTATTGCCTTTCACTTTAGGTATCCAGTTAGACTCTAAACTAAACTAGGTATAAACCTAGTGCCTATATATTGGTGTATTAGTACCTGATGAGCGCGACTAAATTAAATTGGGAAGAATAAGGTTTAATTTTTGAAAAATAATTGCCCTTGTGTTATTTCTATGTCCAAATACCTTCAACCATTTTTCAAACATAAGAAACAAACATCTTTAACTAGGTAGACAAAATCTTGGACTTATTCATAATATTAGTAGGGCTATACCTAGTTAGGTTTACTGGCAATCTGCCGTTTGTGTTAAGGCCAGAAATAAGACTGTATTTTCTGGTGCAAAGGTCGTGTGATCATAATAGCCGTCGAGTTGACTGACCGCTGCATTCACCGATCTTTAATAATATAAGTAATTATTTTATGATTTTCCTGCTATCCAATAGGTTTGCCATCAATCAATCTGATTTCTAGGCCACAACAGAACCATGTCGTAATGGTAATTGACAAGTCTGAAGCATTATAAAAGAAACTATTGAAAAAATAGCATGAATATTCCGCAGCAAATCTTGACTGATTGATTATGACTGATTTAAATGAAGACTATTTCTAGTAGCCCGTGGCTAAAAAACATCCGCGCAGATCGATCTCTCAGGTTAAGCTACGCTTGCTGAGGTTGGTTGGCTGTGGTTGGACTGTCGCTCCATGTAAAATACTGGTAATCAGCTACATCTGGTAAGACTGAAGGCCGGCTCCAACAAAGTTGGAAAAAAGGCTAGGCTGATGATATTTTTAACAGATACTACGTGTATCTTAGAATCAAATCGTTTGGCCATGCTTTACTAACAAGTTTTTAAGAAACATTTTGAAACGCTTTCTGTGGTTTATCGGCTAAAATCAATAAACAATTAGAAAGTAAGTGGTTTCTATTATCCTCTTCCTAACTGCCTGGCATGTCTTTACAATTGACTTTTCAAGTATTCTTGCTGTCCGATAAGAACGTTTACTCAATGATAAATATTGAAGGCGTTTCCTTTACACTGCAGGTAATAAACCGAAACAATAGGAAATTAAATGAATCTGTTTGAACTGTTTTTGTTATTCTTTTTTCTTGAAGAACTTATTAAAATACTGTGGATAGTATGTATTTCTGTGTCATATGAAGTCAAAACCATTTGTTGATTTTTACATCACGCCACAGAATAAGTAATAGTACTACCGTAATCACGCCTGTTAGCAGTGGTAGGTATCAGAGGTGTATGAAATACACCCATGTAAGTCATGTAACACCATTTACAATGAATAGACCCTTGCAATAAGGGGCGAGTTTATTGCCATATACCGAGTATGTCAACTTTGGGCTGCTTTTGTAAGGAATAATGCGACTGATGACAATTGAGATGTTATTTAAAGAAAATCTTCACTTAATATCCTGTGGGAAGCTGGTAAAAACCGGTCAAGTACGGTCAAGTAAGTCATAAGGTGAAAGCAACCAGTCTGTAAGTACGTACTAATCAATAGAGTCATACGACGCATGATGCAATGTTATTGCCCCGACATCCCGTTATGGAATTATAATGAGCCTCGTCTCGTCTTCAAGGCATTCTTTAGTACAGAGCGGATGTTCTACTTGGTAATACAGAATTACAGCGGAAATATCAGTCTTGTGTGAAGGTATTTTACATGGAGGTGAAGTTATGTGATTAATTAGAACTACAAACAGGAAAGTAAGAGGAAATGAAGATAATTATGAGGCAGAAAGTTGTTTACGCAGAATAGCTGATATTTTCCCTGACTTAAGAACCATAGAACCAAGTTTTTACTGCACGTTTGGCACAGTGGTTAACTTGGCTGCCGCAATAACCAAAGCACTGCGTGTGGTGGGTTCGAATCCCTCGCGGGACAAATATTTGTGTAATGAGCACGAGTATCTGATCTGAGTCTGGTTGGTGATGTAGCTTTCTAAGTATGTATTTATAAGTATGTTTATTAGTTATTTGGTTACCTTAGTACAAGCTCTGCTTAGGTTTCAAATGATCGTGTGTGAGTTGTCCAATGATATTTATTTAAGTTACATGCTTCGTCTTCATTCAAATTGACAAACCAGGTCAGTAGAAAATTTAACACAAACAGTATGACATGAATTTTGTAATCACTTCACACGTGAGTATGGAGGTGTGACTTGGAAATACTCCAAAGAACCTCGAATTCTGACAGTACGAATAAGTTAGAACAAGCCTTCAACTTATTACCGTAACAAGATGAATTAGAAGACCTTCCAAGCCGTGCGTTGGTACTTATACCATCTGCTTGAAAGGTCCTTTAGAATGCTATTTTTGGGATAGATAGGTCCGCTGAGTAGTTCACTGAGCATTATATAATTCTACAGGATATGACTTTCCTCTATCTACCGAGAGAATTATACCTGGTTACAGTTGACTCAAAGTGTATTCTATGTAGCACGATTTGCTACAGACTGAACCTACCAGTACCAAGTAACGAGCGGTTACCATAAAATTGTTATTTCAGAATACGATAAGAGGGCTGAGCTGTTGTTGAGATTAGGAAGTCGACTGGCATTTCGTAAAGATACCAGAATGACTTCATTCACCAAATTGACAAACTGCACCCAAAATATTTCGCATTCAAAACACATTTTGTTTACAGATTAAACAGATAGCAGACAGACAGACAGCAAGGACTTGATTGCGATTCTTATCTATATCATGCGGGCGATAGAACTGATTCACGGGTAAAGAACCTTTGACAGTCATGACCTATTTACCAAATGACGGAAAATGTTCGCGATTTTAGATAACAATGCATTTAACTGTTGTGAAGAAATGGAGAAAGTTTTCATGGTAAAATATGTTAACTAAAACATTTCGAGTATATTGTACCTACCTACTTTACTTTACGAGTTACCTGTGTTTCGAAAACAGACGTACTGTGTAGAAGTAAGACTAACCCCCGGTTTCTGAGGTACAATTAGCGTTAGTTTATCTATTCAATAGCGTTTAAACTCATATAAAAAACGCTATTGAATATATAAACTACCGTTAAGTATACTCAGAACCCGGGGGTAATAATTTTTATGGTTGGTATAGCGTAGTAGTTGAAGACAAGTTCCAAAAAATGGCGTAATATGTACCTAATAATATGATAGCAACAGCGTCAAGGTATTTAAATAGACATTTTTAGGATTTCGAACCCGAAGGGTAAAACGGGACCGTGCGCGCTTTCAGCTCGCACTTGGCCGGTTTATTAAATTATTGAAACTCTATTGTTAAGTATTTTAAAGTAATTGATGATGATTTTTGGTACACCATAAGGTTACGACTGAAAACAATGAGAATGTAGCTATATAGGTAGGTACCTGGGTAGCGTTTTTTTAACGTTCTAAGAAAGAAAGCAATCATTAAGATTCAACCTAGACCGGTGATTTAATTGACGATTGTTATCGGTGGAATTACTTTTCTGAAGAATTCATTTATTTAGCCAAGAATTAAACATTAACCATTTCAAATCTTATAACTTTGCGTCTCATTAGTTCAATTTCTACTAATATCTAGCCTATCTAGGGACCAATATCGTCAGCAACTTTTAGTTGACTATACGACGAATATGCCAACAAATAATCGCCGGTCTGTACAAACTTTTAAAAAGAAATGCACCTGTTTCATTTCGTTCACTTGTTTTAAATATTGTGTACTGATACAGCTTCCAAGATACCAATCAGATCAGCTGCATATAAACCAGTTGACATTTATAACAATTTGATCAAAAGTAAACGTTATAAAAATTCATTCAAGGCCGTCCGACGATGGTAATAATGAAATTACTTGAATTCTTTATTTTAAAACAATTGAATTGCAACTTTATTTTCATAGAAATAAAGATTATTTCAGTTTGTTTCATTTTTGTCGGCGTGGCTGGCAAGCCGCTCAAATACTCGACGGTGATTGGTTGAAAATTACGATCGTGAATGTAGACATGTGAAATGCATTGTTTGTGTTTTTCACAATATGGACAGATGTTATGCCTAAATTGGCTAACCATAAATATTTAGCACTTGACGCTCCATAAATTAGAAGGAAAACTAAACGCTTATTATGGTATGGTCTAATCTCTTATTTATAATTAATTTGTATACATTTTATATGTCGCTATTATTGTAATCAAAATATTTTGCCGCTCTAGTTTTTTTTAATAATAATAAAATATTTTAGCCATGAGTGAAACTAACGTAAGAATTATTTAGACAAGAATATTGCTGATTCAGCCGTCGAAATAAATGTATGTGTTTAACATTGAAATCAATTGAAATAAACATTTGATATTCATAAAAATCGGCATTGACATTTTCGTTGCTCAACGGAAAAGTTTTTTTAAGATAGATTTAGTAAAAATGATTAATGTACTTGTTCTTATATTGGAAAAAAAATGTATTTGAACCAATAATTAACTGTTGCGAAATCTAGGAATGCTATTCTCAAGGCGAGCCTTTCAACTTTCAATACGATACAGTATTGTGTACAAGAATTAAAATAAACAGATTACTCACCCTTCTACGCCTCCGAAAAACATTTTGATATCACCAAACGATTATACTTCCACAAGATAAAAATATACGCGACGAAAAACACAACTAAATAAGATTATTGTTCAATACTTTCTCGATTATAAACAAATCATTTATTCATACAACATCCACATCTTTCAATGGCGAAAGCGGGCGCTCAACTGAATGAAGTTTGAATGAAAGTGACACCGATGGCATTGACCGGCCGCTAGAGTTGGCCGAACCATTCGTTCATAACTCTGCTATTGCGCTCTGCTACTTTGACTACGTTCAGTAAGCGTGTAGTTGTAAATCTGCTACCGTACGTTATGAAGTTCTTTTGAATTCATTAATTTAAAACCATTTCACTGTAGCTTTAGTGTTTTAATAAAGTTAACATTACAGTATTATATGATGCGTATGAATATGAATAGAGTTATATAATCGATGAGTTAAATGTTGATTTTATTGGTCAACGTTATTTATGTAAGTACTTGTTAGTCAGTAAGGTACTAGTGAATGTTTGTAAAAAAAAATAGTGCGGTCGGTTCATAATAAAATCTTTCTCAAAATTAGTTTCTTCAAATTTAAATTTATTCTGTTAGCTGCTATTGAAAATATTAAATGACAATATTTTTCTCAACACGTGGGAATCGAACCCGACGTCGTATTAACAGTCGCTGACACTAGAACCGAATTTTATTATAGTAGATTGCTGTTATTTTTCATGGGATAATTTTGTAAAGAAATAAAACAACATATAGGTAACATCTCGTATATTAATCCATATTGATATCGTCCACACATAAACATACAACTCTCGCCTAACGAATATAATGTTAAAACATCGAATACACAATCGAATAAATTTGAGGAACGTTGAGATCTTTAATTATCCATCGACTATATAGATACCCGTTTAAGCTAATCGTAGGCAGATAGGCCAGATTTTTTTAGTACTGTTTATACAAGAAATGCCCTACTACACTTTTGTTCCATTAACTAAATAAATTACTGAATTGTTCAATCAATCTGTATCTTTCTATAGAAGGATTTGTACATTATTTGTGTTGAGTAATCAAAGAGTTATATGTCCAATCTCATATAGTCTAATATAAATCCGAAGGTACAGTTCAATTACTTATATAAAAAACAGGCACTGTCAACCACCGATCTTCCTGGTCAGTTTTCAAACTACAATTACATATTGTTTTCTTAGAAAATTGAACTTATTGATGCTAATCTGATTATGGGTTATTATAATATCAAATATTTTGTATTGCTTATCTATTGTTCCGTAATATTTTATATTAAACCTTGTTAATTCTTGTTCACTAGACTGCATATTCCTGTATAAAATGACTAGGTACAAACATTGATTACATTATTTTTATAATATTTATATACTATTACTGTATTTGTAGTCTGACCACAGCTTGTAAAACGAACCATTACGTTTTACTCTAGGGTTCTAAGGCATGGATAGACTAGTGGAGGTAAATGATACACACAATAAGTCAGATTAGGGACATTATTATTATAAATTGATTCATACAGAATCTGCGGAAAAGAAGGCGAAACAAGAATACAGTATAAGGTATAGGAAACAACTATGAGGTTCTATATCATAGCCTTAAAGGGCCTCTAGCTTACCTACTTATAGGAAAAGTATCTTATGAGATACTAACATTAATCGAATATTACTCTTTAGAGCTGAGTCAAGGATAAAAGAACTAGGACTACTACCTTTCAGTTGCAAGCGTTTATAAATTTGGAGTTTCTAAAGCAGACGAAAAACGTATATATACACGAATATTTTTAATAAATATTTTATGTATATAACGCTTTCTTGTCTAAATTAATTACTACTTAATTCTACAACTTAACATTTAGAGTTCCTCATACAAACAACGAATTGGTTATCTAACATCTTTGATACATTAATATTAGGTACAATTAAGTCCTGACAGTCTTTTCAATAAATAAATTCACCTTTAAAAAACATTCACTGAAATACACACATTATTTATTATTATAATTTTAAATAGCTCGTTAATGTAGGCTATTTTCGTTATAACGATGGAATAACTAAGTTATTTTTACGTTATAATGATTTTCGTACACATTTAGATATAATATTATTATAATTTATTTTATTATATTATAATAAGAGTTTATGGTGATTTTTAAAGTAGGACGCCTTTAGTAACGATATACAGGTAAAAATTGTTTTTGATTGTACGTTATTTTCACAGCTATTATTAATAACGTTATATTCTATACACATGCGACGGTGGACTGGAACTGCGGGTTCTGCCGTCGCATAGCTTGCCGTCACCTGAAAATAGTAATTAATTTATTATTATTGTTAAGACAAGCATAAAATTGTATTGTTATAATATTAAATGCGGATAAGAATAATGTTTGAATAAAAACATTCGTCATATTTTGATTCAGTAGTGACATCTAGCGAAAGTAAGCTGTTCCAGGTTTCGCTCAAGTTAGTATTGCTTAAAAATCGCAGATGGCGTTGTACTCAATATTGTCAATCGTAACTATATTCGTAGAATGTTTGATAATGCTTAAGAAAGTTTTGTACATAAATAATACATAGAAAGTTTGATATAAATACCATTTTTCCTGTAATATCAGTATATTTTAAACTATTATTTTGTTTAGAAAAGTTACGATTAAATTGCCTTGTCAATACATAGTACGGATTTTTTATGTCTATTTGTGAATTCAATTGCTCACCTATCCGCAGCCGTAGTAGGTGGTATAACGGTGTGATTATGTCCGTCATGTTCGTCCAGTGAGTGAGAGTGAGTTGGTCTGTGGTTTTGTCTCCTCGAGCCTTCGCCGTCTGACTCACGGCGAGGACCTCCACCGCCGCAGAAGCACTTGCAGATTATGCGTTTGAACGCGAACCTGGGTAAAAATGCGTGATTTTATGTCATTGTATAGCAATTATCAGTAGATCTTTTATATGATTCCGTTGAATTTGGCGTCTTAAAACAGCGCATTTCAAAGAATTCAATATGAAATCTTGAAAAAAATACTTACTTACTGAATTCATAATAATATGCCGATGCAATACACATCGTTTCATCATTAATAGAAACGGCTAATTATGTTTTAGATAATGCGTAACTTATCTACCATTAATTAGAAAGGTACACCTTTGTATCTGCTTTAAGTCTATACTTAAAAAGTTAGTATAAATACCAAAATTATAAATTTTATTCTAACCTGAAGTCTTTAGAAAACAGCGCATAAATCAGTGGATTGATCGCCGAGTTGCAATACCCAAGCCAGAAAAGCACGGAGAACACGATAGGCGTGACACAATCACCGCAGAACGCCCTCACTACGTAGACGCTGAAGAACGGCAGCCAACAGAACACGAAGCCACCGACTATGATGCCTAGTGTCTTGGCTGCTTTCGTCTCCATGCGGAAACGTTTGACCTGGGAACAGTACAGTAAAGAGGTACCTTTAGACACACATACTTTATATTAAAGACGTCTCTACAGCATTTGGCTGGTTGGTGTCAAATAGTGTCAATGAACACCTAAGAAAACTTTATGTGTTGCTGCCGTCTATAGCTTATATTGTGGTATAAAGACGGCGCAAATTGTAGATGCACCAGACGCGCCTACTTATATTTCTTTAAAATTTTTATGGAGAAATACAATTGAAAAATATAATTTATATATTACTTTTTTGGAATCAAACCCACGGCCTCCCAACGCATCCTTCCTATTGTTTTAGTAACATTTATTTCATAAGATTATATAAATCATGATTTGTTTAACGCTAAAGTACCTGAGCCTTGATATTCCTCTTCCCCATTCTCCGAGTAGTCCTCGGCTTATCCTCGTACTCATCATACAACGGTCCTGGAGCCAAATGATGGGAAGGTCTGACCCTCAACCGACTTTCAGTCAGTTCTCTTCCATCCCTTTCATAATGGACTGCGTATAATGAAGGGCTTGGAGACCGGCTCGAAGACCTGGAGTTCTCATGAGCCGGACATATTTGTTCTGAAGACGGATATGATACAGAGATCTTGACTTTTTCGTGAGCACGTCGCGCGCTCGAATGTCTGCAAGATGTTGTCCTGTTGTTACCAAATTTTGTCAACATTTTGTTTCAAAGACTCTATGTTAGAGCTACATTTAGATTTCGTATGAAAAGTATTTTTGGTTGTAATTTTATATCGTTAATTAAAGGTTCGAAGCTTTAAAAGAGTTGTTATATTGATAGACTTTACGGGACGTAGGAATCCTGTTGAGTATTTTAGGATTAGGTCATTATATAGTTTTCTTTAGTCTCTTCGAAATTGTTGAAAGTGACCAAGCAGGTAACCATTACTTGGAAACTCAGGTTTCAACTTTAACTTAGTTTCCTGTTGCCAAAGGTTGTTTTTTCATGAATATACAAGTAGCAGGTTCTTTCTTCTTTAGCTTCAGTCTTTATTTTAGAAGTACATAGGATATTTAATATTTACCTCCTCAATCGTTCAGGGGAGGCGCTAAGTGATGTGCTGGTGGAGTGATTGGAAGCCGTTGACAATGGAGAGCCGTGGGGGCGAGCTGACCCTCTACCACGGTGGATCCGCAGCGTTAGGCGGTTGTCGTCGAAACGGTTGCCCATTCCTTTACCTGAAGACGAAAAACATATAACTTCGACCAGTAAAAATTGTAAAGCAAAACTTAGGGGGGTCATACGTAGGAGCCTACAATTCACAATGCCGTCTACACATAGAATTCACATTACATTACACGTTGCACTCCTCCGGCTATTGTGACATCCAAGCCGAGCGTATCTATGCTTCGGAGGACTAATAAAAATTGGTCCTGGTTGTTGACAATTAAAGTAACAGTCTTCGGGCGGCTTGAACAACTTTGACACTAGGTTGACCACTAATGATACGATAAATAAATGAATTCGTTATGTGAAAGGATTTATTCGCTTTTATTATGTCTGGAACAAACTTCATTCTAGAAGTTTGAAGGTACTTTGTGTTTGTTATTGTTTTCAAGTCTGAAGAATTAAAGTAAGTATAAGTTACTTGTAAAGCTGATTAAGAAATGTTATTGTTGGTATCCTTGAATATCTAAAACGTTTTTTGGGGATTAGTTTAGCAATCATTTCTTGAGATAGCCTCAATTTTGTTTATGTACGTCAAATTGATGGTCACTATTGCAGCTTTGACGTAACGTGTTCACTTTAATTTATTGAAAAAAACAAAGTAAGTACAGCATAGTGGCTTTCAAATTGTCATCAACTGAGATACAAGTTACAATCATTGGTCACTAAAAATAAACAAAGTTTTCTTTTAAAACTTGATACTTACACTCACCTTTCGTAGTTCTAAAACCCTGATTAATGGCTTTAGTGGTTCTAACAGCTGCTTTGTATATTCTCCAGTAGAAGAACAGCATAACGAACATAGGGATGTAGAAGGAGCCTAGGGCCGAGTAGACCACGTAGCCGGCGTCGTTGGTCAGCTCGCAGGTCCACGGGCAAGGTGGGTTTGGAGACCAGCCGTCTTTGTCCGCTTCGTCAGGCTGTGGAGAAAGATAGAATTATGTTGAGGTACTAGATAGCTGATAGTTTGGTGGAGATGATTGCTAAGAGAGACAGGTTTCAATTCTGAATGAATCAGCTTTTTTATTGAGTCGAATGGTTTCAGATTGAGTCTTTAAGGACCGATTGTACGGTCGTTAGAAACTCTTCATGACTTAATATTATTTCAGAAAAATAGAAGACAAAGATTTACACGGGGCAGCTTAAGCTCAGACTTTTGTATTTTTCCTAAAAAAGAAATAAATAGATTTGCGTTATTGCCTATATCTTATAATATGTGTTTATTTTTTATAGCAACTTTCTAAAAAACTAACTTAACAACTATAGTATTACAAAAAAATCTAATAAAGAAGCTACCTTCTTATCCTTCCACCCAACCAGCGGTGGAAAGCAAATGACGAACGAGAGTACCCAAAGACCAGCGATCAAGGCCTTAGCTCTCTTCCTGCTCATAATACTGGGGTAGCTGACAGGTCTGGTGACGGCCACGTAGCGGTCCAGCGAGATGGCACAGAGGTTGAGGATCGAAGCCGTGCACATCCACACGTCCACTGCCAGCCATACGGAGCACCATACGTCGCCGAATATCCATACCTGGAAAAGGAAAATTTATTTTCTTTATTTATTTAAACTTCTTATACAAAATTGTATAAAGGCGGACTTAATGGGGTGGCTTATATTGGGGTGATGCAGAGATTAAATGAAGTAGTAAGAAAATTCCTAATATAAATTTATTGCATTCAAGGGTTTTGGTTTTATCACAATTGTATGTATTTGTAACTACTGTTCACGTAGTCATGAATTGTATTGACCAGTCTGTAAAATCCGAAATTAAATCGTTATTGGTATTCATTTATTGTGTGTTTTGATTGAATACTCAGGAGAATGGGCGTAGGCGATATGTCACTATGAACGATACTGAATAGTTAAATTATTAAAAAAAAACAGTCAAACAAAATTTTACGCTCCGTCTACGTACTCAGAAATTAGAATGCATTAAAATACCTTAAAGCGTGCTATGAAAATAATAACTTATTTCGAGGTGGTAAATACAAACATTTTATGAGTGGATATTATTGTTTATTGCAGCGTAAATATTAAATACCGCTACTCGCAATACCGATGCAAATGATGAAGAGCTTGAAATAGATTTTTTTAATTCTTATTTATAATTTTATGAATTCTCAGAACTTCAGAAAGGTTGTATCGCTAGATAAAGTTTTCGTGTGAAATATTTAAGAGTTTAAATTTTAACATCAATTTATTTGACGACTATGTTTCCGACAAAATTTTGTGGGACCTATCATAAAAATAGCGAGCCGCTTTGAAATTAAATAAAACTCGTATATTGCATATTATGGTTAAAGAAACACAGATTTTTCGTAAACGGCTATTTAGTTAATTTGCAGGACTTTCGTATCAAACCCCATTGATAAAATTTTGTGCACTAAAACAACGTATTTTCAACTTTATTGGCAAAATAATCCGCATTAATAAAAAAACGCAATCAGTGTCATTGCGATTTCTTTTTATTAATAAAATTTACAAAACAAATTTACATTAAAATTTGAAATTCATCCATATCTTACAACTAGCTGACCCGCGCAACTTAGCTTGCGTCACATAAGAGAGAATGGCTCAAAATTTTCCCCGTTTTTTTAAACATTTTTTACTGCTGCTCTGCTCCTATGGGCCGTAGGGTGATGATATATAGCCTATAGCCTTCCTCGATAAACGGGCTATCTAACACTGAAAGAACACATTTTTCAAATCGGACCAGTAGTTCCTGAGATTAGCGCGTTCCAACAAACAAACAAACAAACTCTTCAGCTTTATAATATTAGTATACATATCATTCCGCCATCAACTCAAAAGTTAGCATAACCTCTTACTACAGACCTTTACCCTCAAACCGTGGGTATTCTAGACTGTACTAATAGCCCGTATTTACTCAGAATTATCTGTAGATTTGCGAGTACAAAGATGTATCTAGAGTATATGTTACTAAACAGCTAATATCTGACGCGAGACATGAGGGCGGCAACCACAAATCTATTTAATGTATACACTTGTGGATAGATAACTGTTGTGAGCCCCTACTAGGTGTTTAATTGCGAGTTCTCTTTGGCTATCGAGTTGTACTTAAAATAGACAGTAATGTTTAGCAGGTCCAGGTATTTTAGAATGTAATAATTGTTTCACCGACCGCAAAAAATAGATTCTTACCGTGCCAAATTGTATTTAGTTCAAGTAAAATTTGACGAGTTCAAGAGTCGATTTATTCAGCGTGACGTGACCTTCAAAGTCGAATGACTTTGACGCTCTTGTAAATGATTGATGAATGAATGATTCTTCATATATTTTTATCTCTCCAAAATACTACAAAACGGTATAATTATTCCTTATAGTCTAGAGTGCAATGATGCATATAAATACATATCCCAATATAATAACCCTATAAAAGTGGCCTCTGCTTAATCGTAGAATATTGCTAGTTTGTATCTTAAAACTGTCTTATAAACGTGTTTAACTGCACGTTTGGCGCAGTGGTTTAAGCGGTTACCTCGCCGCAACAACCGTAGCGCCGCGTGTGGTGGGTTCGAATCCCACCCGGGACAAATCTTTGAGTGATGAGCACTAGTATTTATTTAATATTTATCTTCTTTGTGAGAATGAGTCGAGAACCATTAGTAAGAGAGTAAGAGTTATCATAACAAGCGGATGTGACAGATGTATGACGATAGTATTTAATTGGCTTTAATTAATGTTAACACCATTCTGTATACGTTAATTAACTTTCTGCTAAACTATTTATAGAAAAACGGCCTTAATCCTCATGGAATCTAAGATAATGCATTAACACAAAAATAAAGAACATCGGGCATTTTTGTATGGGACACTTACCTACGGCGAACAAAAATAAAATTAGGTACGGTGGATAGGCAATTAAATCTAGTTTACAATGGTATAGTTCCCATATCTGTGGGTCGTGGCAATAAGGAGAAAATGGACATTTAAAAAATATTTATAAAGATTTTTGGGCAATAATTGAAGAGGAAAAAAGGAATAAAAAATAATTAAAACAACATATTTTTCTCTTAACTTTTATTCTGCTGCATCTAAATCTAAAATAGTTTCGTCTAAAAACGCCGCAGGTGTGTGAAATTCGTCTTGATATACAGCCCAAGATAAAAAGTATACCACACTGGCGATGTGCGCGCAACTCCCAACAGTGCGGCGGCCGTGTATACAGGAACAGTAATAGCCCTCGAGGCTTTGTCTTCCCTGCAATGCCGGATTTATTAGTAGATATGTATAATAGCGTTTTGCTCTTATGTGACGGGACTGTATTCTGCCTCGTATTAAACATGCACATCAACTTGACGGATTTAGTCTGATTGGGTTTACAAAAATACCACGGAATGATATTTTAACTTACTGAGCGGTCGTTTAGTAATTAGGAAAAATAGTCAACTTAAAATATGATTTTCATTTTACTAATTATTTCCATTTTCCCATTATTGTGAATCAAAATAACTACACAATATTAAATATGATTGCAAACACTATCATTTAAAAAGGTTTTGGTTTATGTTCGCGACTTTTAAAAAATCGGGTAAAAAACGCCCGATGTTCTTTAAAATTAAATTATTTAAGTTTTTGTGTATGCTTAATAAAGTTAGGTTGTAATGGACCACGCCAATAAGATGAGGTTGAAAACTATATACCTACCCTGTACTGAAAATAAAGTCTTGAACATAAGATTCTTTCAAATACTTTCAATCACTTAGTTTTAGAATAGTGGATTCATTTATTTATTATTTTTATTATTTCCCGTATTTATTGATTTATTATTTATTAGAAACTGGAGGTAATTAAGAATTAAAAACAAAACCATTGACACGAAGAAGAAGAAGAAGTGTATTCATTTGGATTTTAGGTAAACTTTGTTGTGGAAAGTCATTAGTGTGATAAGATCTTAAATTCGAACATTTTGTTTAAGAACGTTGATCATTAGACAAATATAACTCTTTAACGACTATTAAAACAATCTTTATATATATAATTCTTCTGTAAGTGTGTATGTCACTGAACTTCTCTTATACGACTGGACCGATTTTGATGAAATTTTTTGTGTGTTCAAGGGGATCTAAGAATGGTTTAGATTCACAATTTTGTCCGCTGGACAATGTTTTTTTATTTAATTTTCAATATTAGACAAGACAACGTCTGTCGGGTCCGCTAGTAAAATATAAAACTTACTCAATTTAAATTGCCAGCACTATAATGCAGTTCATATACACAAGTACTTATCGTACATCTGTTAAGGCATTACACAAGGAACACTATCACGCACTTAATAATACATAGTGCTTAGTTAGCATATGGTAGTAGGTATGTATATATGTATGTATATGTGTGATGTATGTTAATGCTTCACGCATATTATTACGTGGTCTATCATATGAATTAACCATTACTGTTTCAGGTGTTGAGTACGGAATAGATTTTAGATATCTTGTATCGCTATTTAATTGTCTCGTAGGTAAATTAAAACTATCGTCTGTCTCCGGCGCAGTCGAATGTGTATGCGACTGCCGTGTAAAGATTTAGGGATGAAATCCTGGGTCGGGCCAAAAACTATTTTCTGAGTTTTTCTGTAAAAATTTCTCAAAGATTGTCCGGAGTTAAAAGGTGAGGTCTTGGACTTCTTCAGATCGTTTCGGTCATCCATTCCATCGGGGTATGAGTGTGAAGAAATAAAGTGTGTAACTGTGTATTGTGCACACACTTAGACACTATAAACAAAGATCTCCACCTTTACTCGGTTTCAATGAAATTGGCTTTCGTAGCCGGAAATCGGCTAGGAAATTATTATTATTCCAAAACTAGAACCAGCTCCTTATCTCAAGTGCTTCTCAAAGTATGAGATAAAAATATATTTAAATATATTTTGATATAAGTACATAAAATACTAATCGGGTAATCGAAACGTGCCAGCCTGGTATCTATGGAATGTAACATCACAATTACTCCATGATCGTAATAAAATACAAAAATTATGTAATTTTTTCACACATTTTCTTATACTAGCTTCTTAATTAAAAACAATAATTTACAAGTCAAACTAATACCTTTAGTTAACACGTGAGCCGTCCAATAAATCGAGTGTTTGCTCATTGCTATTAACCCTTGTCTTGTTGACACCTTATTTCCTTGTGTTTATAGCTGACAAAGTATCTGGGACGAAAGGGCCCGGTTTACGATCAAAGCTTGACGGAATACCTCGGCGGTTTAGTGTTAAGTGCCTTGTTAAATTGATGGGTTACTGTAACGTTATGATCTAATGAAGCTACTGTGTTTAAGGGAGTGTTGCATTATTTCTTGGTGTTTTTTTAAGGTAATGAACTGGCTCAGTTGCACAGTGATTGAGGTCGCCACGCCGCTACCATTGTGTCGGGAGGTCGTTCGATTCCCACACGGGACAATTATTTGTGCGATCCACAAATAATTGTTCCGGGTCTAGTTGTACTTCGTGTCTGTTGTTTGTATGTTTGTAAAAGTCCCCGCGACCCAAAGCAGTTCATAGTGCGGGAGTTTTCTTTAAAAAAAAAAAGAACGATTTGATGATATTTAATGTGATCGTGAACGATTGTTGACAAAGTATCTGGGACGAAAGGGCCCGATTTACAATCAAATTTTGACGGAATACCTCGGCGGTTTAGTGTTATACATACTAATAATCAAATCATGCGATGGCCAGGTCGGTCCATTTGTTTTAAACGTATTTTTTTTAACATTGGCATGATAATAACTCATGTAATAACTTAAGACAGAAAGTCCTTTAAGTAGAGACTAAATAGATTAATCGACTTGGTATTATATAGATCTCACAACTTTTTACAGCAGGGAGACTGAGCTGAGCTGAGATGTTTTTGACGGCATCACAATTTACATGATTACTAATTCTCAATGCCACCTATTCAAAAGAAATATGTGTAGGTACATAATTTACATCATAACTGATACCTATCCATTACAGATATTTTTACTTAAAATGTCTAGTATCATACAAAGTGTTCAAGTCTTAGACGTCTAGTCTTACATCCTTTGGTCTAGACTGCTAAGTAGTGGTATCACGTTCGCGACACTCTTTGAAGAAAATTCATGTTGACTAAAATGGCTCCGTGGTTCTTGTCATATTTAATTCTGAAGGAAATACGGCCTTGGCCAACGAATCTTGAAACGAAACGAAATTTTACTTTGACGGAATTTTTACCTTGACAGATTTGTACCTTGTTAAATTGATGGGTTACTGTAACGTTATGATCTAATGAAGCTACTGTGTTTAAGGAATTTTGTAGGAACTGCATTTTTTTTGTGTTTCTTTGGTAATTTAATGGATGAATGATTGAACTTGAGTGACTGCTCAGTATCAATTAGATATTCAAAGGACAGATTTTGAATCACCATTGAGTAGTTTTCTGATTTTTTTTGGGATGCTGACAGGCGCCATGTCGTAATTTTTTTTTTATTAATTTTAATGAGCTAAATACAAACTATGGCTGAATCTGGATTGATACAGTATTTTAGAGTTGTAGCTCAGTTTTTTTCTAAATAGTGATTAATAAATGAAAGTGGAGTTGCGAATTCAGCGGGTAAAAGAATAAGTTAGAATCTCTCTTATAAGTAAAACTTCTAAAATTAAAAATTTCGTTTCGTTTCAAGTTTCGTTGGCCAAGGCCGTATTTCCTTCAGAATTAAATATCACGAGAACCACGGAGCCATTTTAGTCAACATGAATTTTCTTCAAAGAGTGTCGCGAACGTGATACCACTACTTAGCAGTCTAGACCAAAGGATGTAAGACTAGACTGCTAAGACTTGAACACTTTGTATGATACTAGACATTTTAAGTAAAAATTTATTTAATGGATACGTATCAGTTACGATGTAGGAGAATGTTGGCTTAAATTACCTATATTCTTTTGAATAGGTGGCATTGAGAATTAGATCATTAAAGTGCGGTAATACTTTTGGTTAAGTATAATGTATGTGTTTGACTATAATTCGCGTTGTATGATTAACTCACACGATATCGTACGAATCATGTAAATTGTGATACATACCTATTTATAGCACCATAAACATTTGTAGTTAGAAATGTGAAAGTTGGTAAGCTTTTTTGTTTTTTTCATTACTTAGTTTTATTGGTACTTAGAAACGCGAAAAGAACTTCGATAAAAATTGGTACACTGGTAGATTATAGACCACATAAACATACGAATCACTTTTCAACAATTAATATGTTTACAAGTACACCAAATCGTGTACTAAATCATGTTATAATCCACGTAAATCTATTTTAAAATAGACCTAACCTTAATATAGACTACATCCACCCATCATTTCCATAAATACTTCATATAAACTCACTTTGATGGTAAGTTTCACTTTCATACTTGTTGCGTTACCACTAAGCTCATAAGCATCGTAATGTAAGTCCCACCTCAATGAATGTTTACATCACAGATATTTGAAACTAGATACCGCAAGTTATTCACACCAAGATTGTTTTATTTAAATAAGTGAATTAATTAATGTTGTTATTACTCTGTATGGTCTATTTATCTTGTTTTAATATTTTGTAATTTTATTCAATGTATACACTGTACCTACTATTATAATTTTATTTTGTAATTGATTATAACATTTTAATGCTGTGATCTCCTGTAATTGAGAAAGCACTTAACTTTTATCTCACATTGCATGTAATTCTGTTTTCGTAAAGTGTATTTCTTGTTGGAGATCCATAATAAATAAATAAATAATTGTGAGTTTGAATTATAAACCCATTGTTGTCTTATTAATGGGCAATCTTAAGGGAACGGTTGAGCATTGAATCCGTCAAGCAGTTCAAATGTGAGTTGAAGGCATTGCATTCTTACAATAACTTTTTTATTGAATTCTAAGGCAATTAAAAAGGTTGGCTACCATATTTACCGCCACCGTTAGAAGTTTTATGACTGACTTAATGGTTAGAACCGATTTTAACTTTTGTATTTACAACATTAGAATGAAAATTATTACATGTCGTAATCATAATAAATTTGAAATCACATCTCGTTTGATAATCACGTTGCCTAATTATCCCTCTTTAATCGAAAATCGCGAGAAATTTGATCAGATGTCAACGTACAAAGCACACTTCAACTTACTTGCGGCATCCAGCCTACTCAATATCAGTGGTTAACATGTTAATATTAAATTCGGATCGCTTTGAAAACGGTTAGGCTCATGACGTGTTTAATTATACACTCAAAGTACATACATCAAGTGCCAAACGGAGGGGATGATTGGCACTTAATGTAACACTACTTAGTACCGACTTTGATCATTATTCTTAAGCAGGGGCTCCCAACTTTTTCTTAGCCCAGGACCACTTTTATATGATTCTTGTTAGCAGGGACCACTATGTCAGTATATTAAAAATAAAGTGTAATATTCATCCTGAAAATTTAAAATTTTAAAATCATTCGCGGACCATATTATTATATTGACTCCCGCGGACCACTGGTTGGAAACCACTGTTCTAAAGAATACTTTCAGAAATGCTTATAATGGTAATTATTTTTCCAGATGTAAGAGAAAAATTACTGCTAAATGCTATTCATTTATGGATATTTATCTACATTTTTCTCTGTTAAAATTTCTTTCAATCGTTTAGATTTTTAATAATGTACTAAACGCAATTAAACGAGCAAACTACGTAATAAATAAAAGAATGAATGAGTCGTTATGTAAGTGTGAAGAAGAAGATTAAGTAAGAATATTTTTCTAATATCTGTGTTTATAAATCAATACTTATACAGTCTGGAACCATAATTTAAAAATGCGAGAATCCTTACTCACTCAACACTGCTTATACGAATAAAATTTCTAAATGAGTTTGTGTCTAAAATAATTCCTAGATAAATACTGTATTTCATATGAAAAATACGCCTAAATAATTATTTATAAACGGTGTAAGATCCTACCGTAATAAAACTTACTGCATACTACCTTTCCCACAAAATAGGTGTGAGAAAAACCGAGCACATTTTAAAATCTTCATACGATATTCAAGCGAGTGCGGGAGTATAAAATTAATTATAATTATGAAAGAATTTTAGCACACTGGCTTTTTAAATAGAGCAAAAAGGTTTGTACGTGACTTATTAAAATGTGTGAGGAGCTTTCATATGAGATATATTATATTTCTAGGCTTCTCTATGAATAAAGACTTAAGACGTTATTAAAAGTATAATATACTTATGATTATGCAGTTTAAAAATATATTTTATACTGTTGTAGAATAGTACTGAATCTTTCAAAGTTCCATTATATAAACTTCTGAACTTACGGATTTCTTTATGCTTACAAATAATACTTAGTTAATGATGATTTTTTTGTCGGGAATGATGCATTGTTACAACTCTAAATAAAATAAGCTTCTTATACTATGCACTCAAGCCCTAGTCATTTCTTCGTTCCTCAAGGAAAGCTTTCCAGTTGCACTCGAAAATTATATACTGTTACCTATACCCGAAGGCTTAGGCATAGGTTTATAAAATCACCCACCTTTTGCCATTATATGTTGGTCCCATATAATAGGGGGCGAGCTATTGCCATTAACTTTACTCTTTAATAAACTCCAAGCAACTGTTTAAAATAAAAATGTTTAGAATATAATTAGAATAGACCAGTAGTACTTTGCCTGACCCGGGAATAAATCTCGAGACGGACGGTGACACTACCAACCGCGCCACAGAGACACTTATCAGTAAAAACATTTGTGTTGCTATTCTAATGTCTCTATTCAGTACAAGACACAAAAATGTCAAAGAAACATTAAGTATAGCTCTATAATAAGTATAGCTCGTATCTTTACAAGTCGGCCTACTTTTTGAGGTTATGCAAACATGCCATATCAAATTCCTAGAATAGTTTTATGAACAAAATGTTTCGTGAATACCTGCACGAGTTTTGATAGCGTTTCTCAAAGTTGTTTACTTTTTTAGGAAATGGTTGTGAGATATTTGTGAAATATGTCAAGCTTTGTCTACCTACGCAGAAAAATACATTCAAGTCAGGCTACTGTACCTCGATTCTCTACCACTATCGACTACCGACAACCGGCTAGCTATCGAAATTTTGACATTTAGAATGTACTGCCAAAGCATTTCCTACGACACCCGTCAGAGGCGCTGATCAGATTTTCATACAAAATTTCTCGATGACAGGTCGATTGTCGGTAGTCGATAGTAATAGAGAATTGAGCTATAGATTAAATTGATTGGAAGGTGTTCTGCATTTTTAGTGATAGCTTTTCAGTGATTAGTAGCCCGATTCTCTACAACTATCGAGTATCGACAACTGGCTAGTTATTGAGAAAAAAGTATGAAAATCTGATCAGCGCTTCTAGAAACGTCGTAGAAACTTTTCTGCAATACATATTTTTAAATCTCAAACTCTCGATACTCAGTGTTTCCGATTGTAGAGAATGGCGCTAGAGCATTAATAGTGTACAATTATCTATGGTGTGAGCGAAAGTACATGTAAATGAAATAAGTCTGTAGTCCGATTAGTGTTTGAGTCTGGCTAGTGAAAGACATTAGATGTCTTTTTTAGCAAATTATAAAATTGGGTCAGAAGTTGTCGAGATTTCAAAAGTACTAATGCACCGTAGTTGACGGACGAAAATGCTCTCAAAAATACTTTCATTTTTCTGTTATGTTTACTACAATCCTACAATGTATGCTGAATTGCAAGTGGCATGTATCGTAAGATGTATGACCTATTCGACCGATTTCGGCCATGGCGACCATGGCCTTTTTAATTCACCCTTATAATTGCATTTTATTTTTCACATTTTGAGAACAGCTGTCCCAATGGCTCCATTCGTTAAACAACAAAGCAGTAGTGTTGCGTGTTGCAATTATTCGCCCCACGCGTTGCCGTCGGTTCAACATTGATTTTCGTTTCGCCTACGCTAATTCGATAACAGTTAGACGATAGTAGGTCGAAGACAGGCTATGTTAACTTTAATGTAAGGTTTAATATATGGTAAATGTTTTATTTAGAAACTATATCTTTAGCATCGGCGATCGGCGATTTATTTAGTAGTTAGTATGCAGTCTTCCTATGAGTTAAGTGTACATCACTATCTACTCCAATTGGTTGCAATTAATAATTATGCACTGGATTGTTTTTAAATATTATAAGCTATTTAGCGTATAAGGAGATATTAAGTAATTCTGATTAAACCGGAATAAAATTATATTATTGGACAAATATTATTGGACAACTCACTCACGGTCATTTGATTCCAAACTAAGCAGAGCTTGTACTATGGTAACCAAATAACTGATAAAAATACTTATATACTTCTAAATATATACTTACTAGCTGACCCGGCAGACTTCGTACTGCCTCATCGATCTTAATAAATAAATAAATAAATCTTTTGTATAAAATGATTTTAAAACAAGCAAATCGAATCTGTATTTAATTAAAATGCATTTATCGAATAAAGCATGAAGTTGTATTATTATTTTCGATACATCATGTTGCTTACTTAGAAAACAGAGTTTTCCTGAAATACTGGCTATTTATAAGGTTTAAATTTGATATTCACAGACACACACTGTTAAAATACAGTCTGTTTATTAATTTAAAGCTTTCTCATAAACTATATTTTTTGTTTTATTTTGTGGTGCGTAAATAAACAAAGAAGACGGTTTTCCGACGCGCGAACACGCGACGTATAATTGTCCATGCGCGAAACAGGGAAACTCCAAGTTGATTCCACAAACTTCTAATGACTGTCCTTGCGATTTATTTATGGTCATCGCAAAGGCCAGACGTACTGGAAATTGTAAGCGTTTAAATCGAATGGTAAGTCCGTTGGAATCATCGGTATCCGCGGGATCAAGACATCCTCTCCTTTGTATTTTCCTTTTATGATTGTCGCCTCAATGACGTTATTCATCAGTCTTTTCACAGCCAGTCTTGTTCCATTGCATAGTCGAGGTTGATTAATGTTACGCAGCATGATGACAACTGATCCTACTTTTAACTGCAAATTGTGAGGTGGTAATCCAGGCAATTCCAGTGAATTTAAGAACTCAGTGGGATAGTTGATTACGTCATCCTGGTTCATTACTGTGTCGACTGATTTGAAGGAAACCAACTGTCCCGGAAGAAAATTTTGAATGGTCGCATTAAGATCCTCGACATATTTTTCACCCAGCCAATTATGGTTATTGAACTTTTGCGCTATATCTGGGAAAACTCGCTGAATAAGCTCCACTTTTGAGTCTGTGATGTGACACAAATCTGTAGGTAATTTGATGAATCCGGTCGAGGTGTCCACTGCAACTTTATTATTTCCAATGTCTGACAACTGCTTCGCAAACACATTTGCAGTTTCATCTTGTTGCAAAAATACTCGCATATTAGTTGTTAAGTGGAGTGCCTTTACGTACTGCCGCAAATTTGATGATTTTAGGCATACATTTAGTTCATCAACAACAGTTGATCGGGGAATAACTGGAAGAGTCTGACGAAAATAACCTGACAACAGAATCATGGCCCCACCGAAAATATTTTGGTTGTCACGAAGATCTTTCAACGTTCTGTCCAGTGCCTCTAGTGACCTCTTATGGGCCATTGTGCATTCATCCCAAACAATTAATTTGCATACCTGTAGGATCTTGGCCATTGCGCTATTTTTGGCGATATTGCAAATTGGTGTTTCGGTTATTTGCATGTTTAGTGGTAATTTCAAGGCAGAATGTGCAGTTCGCCCGCCTTCTAGCAGAGTTGCAGCTATTCCAGTCGAAGCCAACGTTAGAGCAACATCATTTCGCGATCTGATCCTTGCCAAAAGCAATAAAATTAAAACCGTTTTTCCGGTTCCTCCGGGAGCATCAAGAAAATAAATTCCACCAGATCCACTGCTCACAGCTTCTATCAAAGTGTCGGACGCAATTCTTTGTTGTTGATTTAATTGTGGAACATTTGTACGAACTGTTTCGGCCAATGCTTCAATGTCGTACTGATGTTCTCTTTGCAACTCGTGGTTTAATGCATCGTGCATATGACGATTGGGTGCTGTCATTCCCAAACACGACAATACTTTATTTGCCATCAATAAACACATATCTTCTATCATGATCAATGTGTCATTGTAAATTTCTTCATTCATTTGTATTGTAGGATTCAAAATTTGACGGCGCACACGATGCAAAACATCCTCAGACATGTTATCTCTATACTTGACCCACAAATCTTTTGGATTCGAGGAGAAACATGTCGATATGATAATCGCAAACAATGTACGAATTTGATGCGGCGACGAAGATATTACGGAATCCTTGAGCGTATCATCCTAGTGCGAATCGTTCTCAAGTAAATGTAATAGTTGACATGCCTCACGGTAAGTCGCACACAGCTGTCCATCAACTGTTCTCAGTTGTTTAAACGATGTCGGACCACGAACATTCACCAACAACAACCGCAAATAATAATATTCATCGTTATTTGGATGTACTGTGTAGATGCGACCCAGAGCATCTGAAGCAAATACATTTGGATGTCCTTCAACTGGTGTTCCTTGTTTTTGACGCTGAAACGATTTTGATGATGCGTTCCATGTGTAATAGCGTGGCATGTCAGCAAAGTGCTAGCAAAATCATCAGTTGGACAGACTGTGAAGAAACTTGTTAATGTTGTCGGCGGTGGATGTGCCGCTCTGCCTGCCGCGTTAGATTCATTAAAATAAACTCGTTGACCATGGACTACTGTTGTGTGTCTTTCATGGATCGCAAATGAAAAGATACGCCAAATTGCTTCATTGCTATTTACATAGCGACCCATCTGGTGCTGTGATATTTCATCATTTGCATTGGTTACACCGAAGACAGCCATATCACTACCTTTACTAACATATTTACATATGTACTTTATCGACTTCAATTTTAAGTTCTCGCGCACGTAGCCACAGAGATAGATATAATATCGTAATAATACTTTTTTCCGTGCTCTGAAATGCGACAGGATGGATTGACATATTAGTTGGTTGTCAAATCTAATGTCAAATATTATGAATGCGTTCAGAAATTTATAATTTAATTTATGACAAAACTTAAGATTTATCTTTCGATTTCTATATAGTCTAATTAAAAAATAATCGGACAGATTAACAACTGAAGTTAGCTAAAACTGAGTTTCTCAAAGCCGACCACTATTTATGTACTATGTATTTTGAGACTATGCAATTTTGTCGCGTTCGCTTTCACTTTTGTTGAGTTTCAGAACGCGATATTATATTCTCCAACACGCACGCGAATTCGAACTTTATGCAGCAGTAATAAATTACAAATTGACTCTCCATTTTATTTATAAAACGTTTGTATGGGAAAAATTATACAAATTTGATATTATTTTTATTTATTATTTGTAGGATAAAAAGTATCCTATGTCCATCTCCTGGCTCTAAGCTACCTCCTTACCAATTTTCAGCCAAATCTGTTCTGCCGTTCTTGAGTTATAAGTGGTGTAACTAACACGACTTTCTTTTATATATATAGATATAGATAAATTGACAACCAGGCTCAGAACAAATACTCGTGCTCATCACACAAAGATTTGTCCCGGGTAGGATTCGAACCCACCACACGCGGCGCTACGGTTGTTACGGCGAGGTGACCGCTTAAACCACTGCGCCAAACGTGCAGTTATGTAACAATCTTCGAAACTCAACAATGATAATTTTAATAACTATCAGTCTACAACTGATCTCTTTCAACAACCATTGCTAATGGTTATAGGTTAGTGGTCAACCTAGTGTCAAGTTGTTCAAGTCGCCCAAGAAGCCTCTAACATGGCTTAACGACTGTTATCTTAGTAGACGACAGCCGGGACCGACTTTTTACGTGCCCTCCGAAGCACGGAGACGCCCAGCTCAAACACCACTATGCGGTCACCCATCTATGGAATGACCGCGTCAACGGTTGCTTAACCCACAGACCGTTTAACGACCGGTGAGCGCAACTGCCTATGGGCGCCTCGTAACTGGCAGTAATGATAATACCTGAATGTAAAAACAAGCCGGTTAAGAAAAGAAAATAAAGCGTATTTTTTAAAACCCTTTAGCCTGTACAGAGGTCGGATGCGCAACGACAGTATACAAGTCCAATTGGGCAAATTGCATCTTGACTTTATTCACATGCTTGCTGCCAAGTACGTTGCTAACGAATTTCTTGGTTATTTCCGTGCACCAAATTATATGTGAAGTGTGTCGAAAGAAAAATCTTATTTAACTGTTTTTGGAGCATAGTGCTGCACACTGTAGTTTATATACTTACTAGCGACTGCCGCGTAATATGAATTAATTTACTAGTGTATTGATGATTGAATTATTAATTCTGGCATTTTTAAAAACAATTGAATGACTTGATGTCGCGGGTACCTTTACAAACATACAAGCAACAAACACAAAGTACAACTGGAGCCATAACAACTATTTGTCGCTTGGATCGCACAGATAGTTGTTTCGTGTGGGAATCGAACCTACAACAATGCGTCGCGGAGGCAGCCATTTTCTTCAATATCGTATTTGACTTTACGTTAAATCTATGCTATTAGATTATTGAGAATTCGTTTTAAATGTATAAAGCATTTTCAGCATTTCTAGAAGCATATAATTTCTGATGATTTTTAAATCGACGAGCAAAGTCAGACCTAAATAATATATATATTTTTTTTTTTTTTTTTGTTAGCCTGTACTGTCCCACTGCTGGGCAAAGGCCTCCCCCATTTTCTTCCAGTCCCCTCTATCTCCTGCTATTCGTGTCCAATTAATATTAAAGGCATCTAGATCGTCACGCCAGCGCTTCTTGGGTCTGCCCCGACGACGACGTCCCTCTGTAGGCACCCATTGCGTGCTGATCCGTGCCCATCTATCTGGGTGCATGCGGCTGACGTGACCCGCCCACTCCCATTTAAGCTTTGCTGTTTTTGTGCCCACATCAGTAATGCCAGTCCGTGAACGTATGTCCGAGTTTCGGATTTTATCTATTAATTTTATTCCAAGAACACTGCGTTCTATGGCTCTTTGGCAAACCTTGAGTTTGGACTTTTGAGACTCAGTCAGTGACCATGTTTGAGCTCCGTAAGTTAGGACGGGCAGAATACACATGTCGATGAGTTTACGCTTGAGAGACATTGGAAGGTCACCCTTCATTAGCGCTTTCATGGACCAGTAGCTCTTCCAGGCATTTTCAATCAATAAATAATATATTGTCATACAATAAATTCGTACCGGCTTAAAGTAACATATTGAGCTTACACTACCGTACTACGTCACGTCACGAGTTCCCTCACCCAATTCGAATAGTAAAGCCAACCATAAACATCTTATAAGATCGATATCAACCCACAAAATAACTGCCATTAACCACCCCCATTAATTTTGGGCTATGAAGGAATATTATTCATTCATGTTGCGTTTTAGGCAATAATGATGAATGAAAATTTTCGGTGAATTTTTACATAATGCGCAGGGAATTTTTGTATGAAAATCAGGATTTAGGGTGCTTATTTGTGCAGTTATGTTAATGATATATTTTCCAGATTGTTTGTTTACACTTGTACGTTGGAATTAATGAAACTCTATTTTATTGTTAACTAGCTGACCCGGCAGACTTCGTACTGCCTCATCGATCTTAATAAATAAATAAATAAATCTTTTGTATAAAATGATTTTAAAACAAGCAAATCGAATCTGTATTTAATTAAAATGCATTTATCGAATAAAGCATGAAGTTGTATTATTATTTTCGATACATCATGTTGCTTACTTAGAAAACAGAGTTTTCCTGAAATACTGGCTATTTATAAGGTTTAAATTTGATATTCACAGACACACACTGTTAAAATACAGTCTGTTTATTAATTTAAAGCTTTCTCATAAACTATATTTTTTGTTTTATTTTGTGGTGCGTAAATAAACAAAGAAGACGGTTTTCCGACGCGCGAACACGCGACGTATAATTGTCCATGCGCGAAACAGGGAAACTCCAAGTTGATTCCACAAACTTCTAATGACTGTCCTTGCGATTTATTTATGGTCATCGCAAAGGCCAGACGTACTGGAAATTGTAAGCGTTTAAATCGAATGGTAAGTCCGTTGGAATCATCGGTATCCGCGGGATCAAGACATCCTCTCCTTTGTATTTTCCTTTTATGATTGTCGCCTCAATGACGTTATTCATCAGTCTTTTCACAGCCAGTCTTGTTCCATTGCATAGTCGAGGTTGATTAATGTTACGCAGCATGATGACAACTGATCCTACTTTTAACTGCAAATTGTGAGGTGGTAATCCAGGCAATTCCAGTGAATTTAAGAACTCAGTGGGATAGTTGATTACGTCATCCTGGTTCATTACTGTGTCGACTGATTTGAAGGAAACCAACTGTCCCGGAAGAAAATTTTGAATGGTCGCATTAAGATCCTCGACATATTTTTCACCCAGCCAATTATGGTTATTGAACTTTTGCGCTATATCTGGGAAAACTCGCTGAATAAGCTCCACTTTTGAGTCTGTGATGTGACACAAATCTGTAGGTAATTTGATGAATCCGGTCGAGGTGTCCACTGCAACTTTATTATTTCCAATGTCTGACAACTGCTTCGCAAACACATTTGCAGTTTCATCTTGTTGCAAAAATACTCGCATATTAGTTGTTAAGTGGAGTGCCTTTACGTACTGCCGCAAATTTGATGATTTTAGGCATACATTTAGTTCATCAACAACAGTTGATCGGGGAATAACTGGAAGAGTCTGACGAAAATCACCTGACAACAGAATCATGGCCCCACCGAAAATATTTTGGTTGTCACGAAGATCTTTCAACGTTCTGTCCAGTGCCTCTAGTGACCTCTTATGGGCCATTGTGCATTCATCCCAAACAATTAATTTGCATACCTGTAGGATCTTGGCCATTGCGCTATTTTTGGCGATATTGCAAATTGGTGTTTCGGTTATTTGCATGTTTAGTGGTAATTTCAAGGCAGAATGTGCAGTTCGCCCGCCTTCTAGCAGAGTTGCAGCTATTCCAGTCGAAGCCAACGTTAGAGCAACATCATTTCGCGATCTGATCCTTGCCAAAAGCAATAAAATTAAAACCGTTTTTCCGGTTCCTCCGGGAGCATCAAGAAAATAAATTCCACCAGATCCACTGCTCACAGCTTCTATCAAAGTGTCGGACGCAATTCTTTGTTGTTGATTTAATTGTGGAACATTTGTACGAACTGTTTCGGCCAATGCTTCAATGTCGTACTGATGTTCTCTTTGCAACTCGTGGTTTAATGCATCGTGCATATGACGATTGGGTGCTGTCATTCCCAAACACGACAATACTTTATTTGCCATCAATAAACACATATCTTCTATCATGATCAATGTGTCATTGTAAATTTCTTCATTCATTTGTATTGTAGGATTCAAAATTTGACGGCGCACACGATGCAAAACATCCTCAGACATGTTATCTCTATACTTGACCCACAAATCTTTTGGATTCGAGGAGAAACATGTCGATATGATAATCGCAAACAATGTACGAATTTGATGCGGCGACGAAGATATTACGGAATCCTTGAGCGTATCATCCTAGTGCGAATCGTTCTCAAGTAAATGTAATAGTTGACATGCCTCACGGTAAGTCGCACACAGCTGTCCATCAACTGTTCTCAGTTGTTTAAACGATGTCGGACCACGAACATTCACCAACAACAACCGCAAATAATAATATTCATCGTTATTTGGATGTACTGTGTAGATGCGACCCAGAGCATCTGAAGCAAATACATTTGGATGTCCTTCAACTGGTGTTCCTTGTTTTTGACGCTGAAACGATTTTGATGATGCGTTCCATGTGTAATAGCGTGGCATGTCAGCAAAGTGCTAGCAAAATCATCAGTTGGACAGACTGTGAAGAAACTTGTTAATGTTGTCGGCGGTGGATGTGCCGCTCTGCCTGCCGCGTTAGATTCATTAAAATAAACTCGTTGACCATGGACTACTGTTGTGTGTCTTTCATGGATCGCAAATGAAAAGATACGCCAAATTGCTTCATTGCTATTTACATAGCGACCCATCTGGTGCTGTGATATTTCATCATTTGCATTGGTTACACCGAAGACAGCCATATCACTACCTTTACTAACATATTTACATATGTACTTTATCGACTTCAATTTTAAGTTCTCGCGCACGTAGCCACAGAGATAGATATAATATCGTAATAATACTTTTTTCCGTGCTCTGAAATGCGACAGGATGGATTGACATATTAGTTGGTTGTCAAATCTAATGTCAAATATTATGAATGCGTTCAGAAATTTATAATTTAATTTATGACAAAACTTAAGATTTATCTTTCGATTTCTATATAGTCTAATTAAAAAATAATCGGACAGATTAACAACTGAAGTTAGCTAAAACTGAGTTTCTCAAAGCCGACCACTATTTATGTACTATGTATTTTGAGACTATGCAATTTTGTCGCGTTCGCTTTCACTTTTGTTGAGTTTCAGAACGCGATATTATATTCTCCAACACGCACGCGAATTCGAACTTTATGCAGCAGTAATAAATTACAAATTGACTCTCCATTTTATTTATAAAACGTTTGTATGGGAAAAATTATACAAATTTGATATTATTTTTATTTATTATTTGTAGGATAAAAAGTATCCTATGTCCATCTCCTGGCTCTAAGCTACCTCCTTACCAATTTTCAGCCAAATCTGTTCTGCCGTTCTTGAGTTATAAGTGGTGTAACTAACACGACTTTCTTTTATATATATAGACTATTCCGGGTTTCAAAGAACTACGTTACTACTTAATGTTTGATTTTTCATCATACAAAACATTATGAATGAAGTCTAAGCTATTTTTGTGTTTGACTGAGCCGTTCAGATATTTATAGTGATGTCATTATTTCACAAAAGCATTGTAATGCAATTTCTACAATAACATATTTTGGTAACTTACGCTATGCTTTAATACATTTTTAACAACATTTCCAAGCAAGAGCAAGATCTTAATTTCGATTCGAAAGTTTGACATTTAAAATGTACTGCCAAAATAGTTCCTACGACGCCCGTTAGAGGCGCTGACGAGATGTTCATAAAAAAGTTCTCGATAGCTAGCCGGTTTGTCGCTAGTCAATAGTGGAAGAGAAGAGCTACAGAAATACACACAGGACATTCAGGTTCACTTCCAACCCAACTAGTAATCTAATCTTAGAGAGTCAGTATCTCAAAGACCGTGTGTTGATGTACTATAAGATTGTACAGATAGCATGCTCCTGTGCACACTGTCGTATTAATTAATCCTTCGCCGTGCGTTGAATAACACACGCTAGTTCACAGGTGTATTGAGTACCTATACGTATAGGTTAGTAGAGTTAGTTTGTAATCTTGTAACTATTTTTAAGGGATTGTAGTGTAGGTTATATTTGTACATATTTTGCATAAATTTTCGCCTATAATCAAATATTTTGCATATATCTCCGATAAACGAACAGCAAGAATCCTTTAAATTAATACAATTAGTATTATTATACATTGTTTTAATTAACATTGCGAAAGCTCAATCAGTTAAACTCAGGATTTTTCGACCGTTTTTTATGTATAGTATGTGCCGATTTTTGCTCGCCAGACTATCCAATATATAATTTCAAAGCATTGACAGGTTATGTGTTAAGAACCTGTTCGCTTGATGAAAAGTTTAATAAAAATTTCATGAGTACATTTATATTGGAATCGTAGCCTACTACTACTACTATAAGAGAGGCCATAGCCTACGTAGCCTATTTTAATAAATATTTCTCAAATAAATCCAAACTAAATCCACAAAAGGAAATATTAAACGTTCAACGATTGCCTCAAATAGAATATCACGACAAAAGAAGGCTTTAGTTCAAACACTACACATACATTCTAATTATCATAATGGCACTGAAATGAATGGAAACAGTATGCGCTTAGCTCACAGATATTGAGTAAGTCTAGATAGTACTTGTCGTTTAACTTTCTGAGCTGAATATAGCAACAAAACGTTCCTTAAAAGGCTAAAAGAAATAAAAAAAGACGCAGATTACATTGTCGTTACATCCCCTTACTAAAGAATGGTATAATTAAGTTTATTGTTTTTGATATAAATAATAATTTTCCGAGTTTTTAAGCGATATCAGGTTTAGGTCGCTATTGATATAAGTCATCAAAAGAACCAGTAATAGGTAATTCATAAGGAATTGAATAAAGATTTTCAAATACTCTCGACTCTATTTCATCGCAATTTTAAAAACGATTTTTTATTGTGCATCTGTCAAAGATGATAGAGCTTTGAGTATCCGTCCAAAGATGACGCAAATATCGCGTCACAAACATACAAAAACAATCATAACTTTTAAACTCTCGCGTTGCATGTTTAATGTATAATAGAATTCGGGAATTAACGCAAACACGCATTTTACCTTAAAATGCCTAACAGCGAGTGCAATCTGCGCCAAAACGTTAGGCATTTTAAGGTAAAATGCGTGTTCGTGATAATTCCCGTATTCTATTATACTTTATACAAAAAAAAAACAGTAAATTTGAAAACCTGTTTATTTTCGAAGTCGATTAAAAATATAAAGTATTTTTATCTGAGTGCGGGTGTGTTGTATCTAGGTTATTAAACATCCGTGGTTTAGCTTATCACGTCGGCAAACAGCGGGAACTCGTAACCGGATGGCGGACTTTGCGATAGGCTTTATATTCATAATTCTGTTATTTAACCTCAGGTAATAACTGGAGCAAGGTTTTGTAGATAATCGTGAAGCATTTGTTAGAGAGTCATCGAGTTACCTAACTACTTTTTATTATAAATGGAGTGAATAATTTATCAACATGCTTCAATTCTATAAAATAACTAAATGTGTAATCATGACGAGAATGGAATGAGTTTGAGATAATTGAGATATACATTCTTAAAAGTGCATTCGTTTTAGCGATGTTTCAATAAGGCTTTACAGATTTAAATCTATATTCAACTCATAGATCTATGAAATATTATAGTGGTATTTAAAATCTAGGTTGACAATTAGATATTCTCAAAATCTGTTAAGACAGTCTCTTCTTTCTTCAATGGTAGGCTAAAGACTTTCAATATTAAGGAAATGTAAGTCCTTGTAAATTGAAAAAGCACTATAAAATAGATACGTCTACAATATAAAGAAAAATAGAAGTTAGTTTCTAATTCCTAACATATTTATTCAAGGTCTTTCATCAAATTTGGTTAGAGTATCGACAAAAACTCAATACCGTTAGACGTATACTCTCTCTCTTGGGAAATTCTTCATTCTGTTTACGTTTACAGGTTGAGTTTTAAGTCTTGTAATCTCCAGAGCCTTGTGATCTATTGCTAATACGAAATGTCTTCGTACAATATTATTTTGTGGGAGATCTATATTACAATAATGTATTATGTTTTAGGGCTATATTGAAAGTTATTTTAAGACATAGGGTAGAACATGCCTAGAAATCTAATCGTTTTTGTAACATTTTTCACTGGTACTTTGCTCCTATTGGTCGTAGCGTGATGATATAAAGCCTATAGCCTTCCTCAATATACAGGCTATCCAACAATAAAAAAATCTTTAATTCGGACCAGTAGTTCCTGAGATTAGCGCGTTCAAACTAACATACAAACTCTTCAGCTTTATTATATTAGTATAGAATATGTATTGCTTTTACTCAAATAAAAATTAAACTAATAGCTAATAATAATAAATAATCCTATCCTACTATTATTATAAATGTAAAAGTTTTTGAGAATTGATTGATTAAAAAAAACTGTGGCAAAATAATTCTATGTGAGGATACCTTTTTTTTTCACAGATTTTTTTTCTCATGAAATAAGTAATTTACGAGTTAATTAAGATTGAAAATTTTTTGATCAATCACACGGATTAATTCATCAAGGAAAGCTCAACGCAGTGCTAACACTTCAAAGATTATAGATTCATTTAAGTCACTTATGATGCCTAATAAGTTTTATCTCCTAATAAGAAACTGGTATACAAGGTCAAAAGTCTAAACTAATAACTGAAACACAATTTCAAGAGCACAACCTCCGTAAATCAAATTCAAACCGTGTCCATCCATCACTTGTAGCGGAATCCCAAGATCAATCTGAACCCTTAGATGTTCTATGCATTAAACAGTAACTATGATAAACGAGGGTATTTAAACGCTATGCATAAATAATAGGTGAGTGGTCTAAACCTTTCACGCAAGTGGTCGAGACATCGATCTTAAGACAACTATGACTTTTCGAAGTTTTATTTCTATCACTACATAATTAAAAACAGTCGCGCAGATCGATCTCCAAGGTTAAGCCACGCTTGCCGAGCTTGTTCTATGGATGGGTGACCATCTCATATATATCGAGTTCTTCCGTGTTTTGGAAGGCACGTTAAATTGTGGGTCCCGGCTCTCAATTTCGAAGATCTTTGACAGTCGATAACAGTAGTCAGAAGCTTGAAAGTATGACAACCAGTCTTACCGAAGGGTATCGTGTTATATGCCTGGTAACTGGGCTGTGGAGGTCAGATAGGCAGTCGCTCCATGTAAAACACTGGTATTCAGCTGCATCCCGTGAGACTCGAAGCCGACTCGAACATAGTTTGGAAGAAAGGCTAAGTAATGATGACTACATTAATAATAAGTTTTATGTAATAAAGTTCCTCTGTCTGTCTGTTCGATAACTTAAGGGATAAACTTCAAATGTACAAAATAGATTATTGTTTTTCCGAGATTATCAGTTTTCCTCAATAGGTAGAGCAAATACTTAGAAAAGTTTATTTTTATAATAGTCCAAAATATTTTGTCATACCGGGCGAGGCAAGAGCGGACTAGAGCGCTAGTTAGAAATATTTTTTACTCGTCCTTACGGTGAAGAAAACATCGCGATGAAACTTGTTTGCCTAAAAGTTCGTTTTTTAGATCTCGAAGGAATGTAAAGTCCCGTACTTGGCAATCGTGGTGGACTCAAAGCCTAGCCCCTTATTCTAAAAAGAGAACCTTGCCCAACATTGGGATATTAATGACTTACACTATGAGGCGCCCAAACCCAGTTGCGCTCATCGATCAACCATTGGCGCGGTCATTCCATAGATGGGAGACCGCATAGTGGTATTTGAACTGGGCGTCTCCGCGCTTCGGAGGGCACGTTAAAAGTCGGTCCCGGTTGTTGTCTACTAAGATAACAGTCGTTAAGCCACGTCAAAGGCCTCTCCGGCGGCTTGAACAACTTTGACACTAGGTTGACCACTAACCATACGACAAACAACAAAACATGCATAAGCAATAAGACTAGTTTATAAGGGTATGCACTACCCCTTTGAGTTTGATAGTAACTTGTGTGTGATCCTTTAATGCTATTTGTGTTCGCTATAAATTGCACCCCATAGGATTTAATATTATATAGTGTTATGGTGTGTAGTAAATTGAATTTTGGGTGGACAGTTTCTACACGTACATATTGTATATCCGTATTTATACATTACTAGCTGACCCGCGCAACTTCGCTTGCGTAACATAAGAGAGAATGGGTCTAAATTTTCCCCGCATTTTAACATTGTTTACTGGTACTCTGCTCCTATTGGTCGTAGCGTGATGATATATAATCTATAGCCTTCCTCGAGAAATGGGCTATCTAACACTGAATTTTTTCAAATCGGGCCAGTAGTTCCTGAGATTTGCGCGTTCAAACAAACTCTTCAGCTTTATAATATTAGTATAGATAATTATCTACGTAATATTAAACCAAAAGGGAAAAGGTGTAATTTGATACCCAACTAATTTTACTGCATTAACTGAATATTTGGTAACGTCTTTGTTAGTTGATTACTAAGCGATCTTTCTACTAGGGTACACTCTAGGTAAGGAAAGGAAAAAAAAATACGCTCGTCTTCTAAATAAAAACATAAAAGATTAGATTATTTATAATACTTATTTTTATTAATAGAATATCTTACACACTTTTAAATAAAAGTGTGTAAGAATTATCAACTGTGTATAAATACACAGTTGATACGAAAGGAATAGTGCAGAGTGCAGGAAATTGCGATACAAACACAGGTATTGGTGCTGTTCATGTGTTTAAAAAAGCTACCAATTATTTTGCAACTAACATTATTTTGCTGTTAGAAGTTTTTTGTCAATACGACGTGATAGTATCAAATATCCTTCACAAGTTAAGTAAAGCGAACAATAATAATGAATCAATCAGACACCACATAATTAACACGTAACTAAACAGAATCACACTGACCATTGACCACACAAAGCCGTATCAATCCGAAACTGTACTGCTGTCAGATTATTCGCTTGACTAGAGATTACGCCTCGGTTGTCGATGGGTCCTACAACTGGGTGGCGATTTTCTATAGCCCGACTACTAAGTAGAGAGTCTTAACAGTAGCGCGATTCTGTACAGTCGGTACTGTCGAGTATCGAAATTTTGACATTTAGCATGTACGAGGCGCTAATCAGATTTTCATACAAAATTTCTCGATGACAGGTCGGTTGTCGGTAGTCGATAGTGGTAGAGAATTGAGGTACAGGTATGATTTATTTGGATTTGACTAATAGGTCACCACGCTGCTACGATTGCGTCGGGAGGTCGTGGGTTTGCTTCCCACACGGGACAATTATTTGTTCGATCCACAAATAATTGTTTCGGGTCTTGTTGTACTTTGTGTTCATTGTTTGCATGCTTGTAAAAGTCCCCGCGACACAAGAGCAATTCCTAGTGCGGGAGTTGTCCTTTTTAAGAGAAAAAAAGAAAGAAGAGACTATCAAATATTATCCAAACTTTTTCAGCTGCATAAACTTGCAGGTCACTAATTTGTTAAGTCCAATAGTGTCATCGTCCGCCAGCCGCGAACCTTTTATACAAGACTCTATACTAAGTTTTTGGACAAGACCACTATGGACTAACACGACCGAATTGTGTGAACTGTATAAAAACCTGATCAGTGCCTCTAATGGGTGCAGAAAGAACTGATATTTCTGTAGACTTAAACCTCTTATTCATAAACACACTATTAACCTATTTTAGTTAAACAACCACTATAATATGTTTTCTCTCTTTCACTTGCTAAGGAGTGAAAGAAACAAAACACTTTATAAGCCTTTCATAACTTCATATGTTTTTATGAATACGAGGGTAAATGTCTAACTCTCTGTTTGGTATCGACTGTAGATAATTGCGCTACAGTTCTAAACTCGAAGCTATGTAACAAGATACCCTTGTTTTGGATTTGTATCTCTTTTTGATGGAATTTCGGGAAAAAGACTGACGAAATTACTATTCAACGTACCTCGAGTTGGGTTTCAATTCCATGGAATTCGAAACAGGAATCAAAAGCTTCTATAATATCCTTTGGTTATTTGTTATAACTTCGGTTTATATAAAAACAATTTCGAGCCAGTCTTGCAAAAGCATTATTAACCGACTTCAAAAAAGGAGGCGTTTCTCAATTCGGCTGTATTTTGTTTTTTTTTAAAGTAGTTTTTATCCGTTTATCAAAATTTTCTTAACACAGAATTTCGCGAACACGCAGAAATTATACGACCATGCAATACCGTCGTATGCATAACCTCTGATGCGTGCTGAAAATACGTTCCAGCCTGTAGAAGCTATGAGTATTTATTACATTATAATCAAACTGTATCTATAATATATTGTTGCTCTATATGACAGTTAAAAAATATGCACATGTTTAACCTTGAGATCGTATCCAATAGAAACTTCAGACAGCTTTTTCTCAGAAAATATCCGAGCATGCAGTTTTCTTTAAACATTTCTTTATGATTCAATAGTTTATCAAGTTAACAAAGTTAAAACTAATAATATATTACGTTTATTTTTTTAACGATCACCTAAGGCTCCTAAATCGCAAGCAATTTATTTTCTTTTAAAGTCATCTCCCGAACTAAGAATTGCTCTGGTGTCGCGGGGACTTTAAACATTGTATGTTATGTACAACAGACACAAGTTACAACTAGAGCCGAAACAACTATTTATGGAGACCAGAAATATTTGCTCTGGGTGGGAATCGAACCCAAAGCCTATTAACGCACGATGGCGTGGTGACCTGAACCACTGCGCCACGGAGTCCGTGGAAACGCTGTAACTAAGTTTATTAATAAAAATATATGTCCCAATACTGTCCAAAATAAAACACGTAACAAAAACAATTGAACATAAATTCGAAACTTGTTTTCGAAATTGCCACTAAATGTAAAACAAAATTTCATAATTGAATAGACAGTGAAACATGAAGCCCTGTATCGTTTTACAAACTACAACTCGGAGGTTTTAATGGTAATTTAAGAACGGTTCTAATGAGCTTGAAGCCTTTGTTTAATGTTAAAGCTATCATTGAGAACATTTGCTTTTATATACTGGTTTAAGTATGCCTGTTATGTTGTGAATTAGAACCTTTTGGGAGGTGTTTTTTGGCTTCGGAGAGTTGGGGTGTATTTTTTATAACACAATATTTACTGAGTTTGTATATAATATTTCAAACTTGTAGCAAAATTTCCTACACTTAGTACCATTAAGAAACGAGTACAACTTTAGTTTTTTAGAAAAATACTAATCGCACTGCTCAGGTTTTACACAAAATTTGTAACTATTCGTCTTTTTTTTTTATATTGTATATGTTACTGTAAATGCCCGAACGGTGGTAAATCCTAAGATTTTCCGGTATAACCTAAGATTTACCAACTCGCAATGGTAAAAGTCCTAACAATTCTTTTATTTCGAACTTTTACCTATATTCACTTGATGATATCGAGATGTCGCCGGAGCCCCGCTAATTCTAATTCTAACCTAACCTACCCATGTCGCTTTGCCCAAAACTCCTTCTTTATAACTATGTCACAGTATATAATTATACCGTGAAATAGTTATAAACATAGTTATGAAGGAGGATTTTTTTATAAATCGTAACAAAGTTTTTTAACTCTGGCTTGTTCGGACTTTTACCATTGAGAGTTGGTAAATCTTAGGTTTTACCGGAAAATCTTAGGATTTACCACAGTTCGGGCTTTTACAGTAACATATACACCACATATACACGAAGTTCTGTCATCGCTGCTCCAGTCGGCCTGCGAACACGGCGAGTGCAACCTGCGCCGAAACGTTAGGCATTTTAAGGTAAAATGCGAGTTCGCGTAAAACCCGTATTCTATTATACATTGTAACTATTAAGTTCCTGATATTAGGTTGCTGATAGTAATGGGAAATAATATCTTGTCTCTATTTTTATATCTACAAACACACTGCTACCAGAAGATACTACGTTAATAACTATATTAATTTCAGAGATTATCATCAAATGCTGATCAATCAATGTAACCAGCTTGTTTTTAACAAAATCCGAGCGATAATTGAAGAGTTATTCTTAGAACTATCAAAACTTGTGCTCAACTAATAACCTCAAACCGTAGAACATCAGGTTTCAAAGCTATTAGCGTAACAGTAAGCCGTTATAGCAAGAGGCTGAGGATTTGCGCTTACTGTCTGCAACCTGAACTTAGTTATCGTAATAGTCGTGGGACAACCAACTTTAGAATTTGCTGTTCGATTTGCGAGTTTTCGATTTGTAGAAATGAAGCTTATTTTATGCATTTGAGGAATATTTAAGCGTGTAAAAAATAAGTGACACATGTTATATTGTTGTACAGAATACTTAGTTATAATATATATATATATATATATATATATATATATATATATATATATATATATTATTGTAGATAATAATATGTATGTCCACTTAGAATTGTAATAAAAATTTCTAAGCCCAATGCAATTTGTAGGTACCTATGATATCGACACATTTGATTTTGTCGAGTAATGTTTCAGAATACGCTTCATTTCCAATATTTAATCGCTTGAAACACAATAGTAACCAAAATCTTGCCATATATTTAAAAAAAATTGTCTTTAAAATAAAGAAAGCACGTTGGATTCATGTAACTAACATGAATCCAACGTTCTTTCTACTAACATGAATCCAACGTTCTTTCTACAAAAAATAGCAAGAAAATCTGATCAAATATAAAATGCAAGAACGCAATAATAAAAGAAACATCTCAAGAGAAAGGTTAAGAGTGTATTGAGTGCGTATCCTGAAGGAAATTCAAAACGATGACAAGGGGAAATTATACGAAATGACATGTACGGAGTATGTAGTACTATGATGTAGTTGTATGTAGGGGTATGTAGTGCTCACCCTTCTGTGCTCGTTTTGAAAGGGTTAAGAGACTGAGACAATTTTTTTATAGTGTTCTTTTGAGAGAGTTAATACTTTATTGAGTTTTGGGGTTGATATTTAATGCTTTTAAAGTACATTAAATTAATAAAAAAAACATTATTTCACACATAAGCACTTGTGACACGCATACATACTCGCATACATACGCATACATACATTGGTCGAATTTAGACTACTGCGACCAGTAGTAAACTTAGTTATGTTCGTTCTGCCTTTGTTTAGCTTTAGTTTAAATAAACATATCAATATTCGAAAATTCAAAATGATGACGAGGGGAAATTATACGAAATGACATGTACGGAGTATGTATGATGTAGTGGTATGTAGGAGTATGTAGTGCTCACCCTTCTGTGCTCGTTTTGAAAGGGTTAAGAGACAATTTTTTGGTAGTGTTCTCTTGAGAAAGTTGTCTTTGTGTTTTGGGGTGATTAAATTCAGTTATGTTTTGTTCGGCTTAGTTTTGTTCAAGAATATATTTCGACATCTGATTCTAGACTATGTAGACCTTATACTTTTGTAAACAGACAGTTGAGAAATATACTTATATACGTGCAATATTATTTAAAAAGACACAGCTATTGCTTGGACCGAGTTATCAATTTCCACATAGCTTTATTCTCACGAATAATTAAGTAACAATTGACAGAATCAGTTTTGTAAGAATTACAAAATATAGGTTCTAAATTAGTAATGCATTTCTACTTTTCACTACAAAATCAAATACTTAATGTAGTGATGATTAATCACACTACTTTCCTTTTACCTATCGATACTGTTACGTAAAACAAAACGTCCTCAAGAAAAGACGCTCAGTAAAAATCTCTACCGCAAAGAAATCAATACTATTTCCGTGATCTTTTACAAAGTAAATAGTAGATACTGTATGCCACATGAAAGTCGTTTTGAAAGCAATAAGGAGCTTTTGTATGAACGCAAATTGAGATCTCTGTGCGTATAGGATTTAGTATATTGTCATGGTCTTTTACTTTGAAGAACACTGCGTTAAAAGCTTCTTGTGGCATCGATTCACGATTTTTTCATACATAATATTATTTTGTCACTTTAGAAATACATAATCACACATTTTTTAGAAGGATTTAAGTGCAGTACGACGATTTTCAATGTATCAACAGTTAGACATTAAAAACACACTTAATTTTAATGAGTTTCTATAGCATTTCCTAAAAGATGATACATTTTTCAATTAAAGTTTATCAATGATAGCCTAGTTGCTAGACGATAAGAAATAATTCGGAACCACTGTCTTGTAAGCAATTTCAAAAGAACCTAATAGTAAGGTATGTTCAATGTCAATCACTCAATACGGAATCAACAGTATCAAAGTTCACAATCTAACACATCTACTATACCAACACTACATACATAAACATACATTACGTATAAGTACTATTTTTGCTAACTTAAAACTAAATTTATCCCCGGCATTCTGTTGTATTTTTGCCCGAATAGTATAGCTGGTGACCTTTTTATTTAGAACGCATTTCCAAATCCCGACGTTGTGTATTTATTGATAGGAAAAATCCAATAAAGTTTCACTTAATATGGAGATTGAACCCGGATCTTAAAGATTTAGAAAATTGTGAAGTTACGAAAAACTGTATTCAACTTAAATAAGTAAGTAGGTATATTAAAATTTATAACAATGTATTTTTATGGAAATGTTTGTAAATGTGACAGGCATATTTCAATTGTATCTTAAGGAAAGAATCTGAGTACAGGCATTACACAGCTTTCCACAGAAAAATCTTTCCCCGTGGGAAATTTATGGAATTATTTCCATATTACATGGAAGAAATTGCTGATATGGTGTTTTCATAAGACAATATCGTTTATTTATTGCATCTATTTAGATTTGAGGTGAGATTGAATTAGGCGGTAAACTGCAAGCTAAACACGTGATGTAAGCAATATTGATAGTTAATATGAATTTATTCGGAATCTCTTTATACGCATTTTTTCTCATAAATATAAACTTGCATTATCAATTTAATTTGCCAACTTCCTATACGTCAGGCCAGATCAAAATTTATCCGGACGGGTATTATATGCCTAAATAAATCCTTAGAAAACCGACAGAATTGTTAACACCAAATATGTGCATTTATATGGCGTACTTTCTAAGAGTTTACGGTGCAGTAAGGATAGGCAAGTTTCGTAAGTTATATCATCAAAACATAAAATATTAACGATTTTAAACTGTCGCGACTTGTACACATAATATTATAATGTAACGGGTCTTAATCGCGATTAAGACCCGTTACATTATAATATTAAACATAAAATATGTTTATATGAAATCCACAGATGGTTGCAGATTTCACAGACAAAAGTACAGATACCAAAATAGGTACTTAATTCATTGAGCAGTCCTGGATATATTTGCTTCAAGTAGTGTAGTAGTACCTCAGAGTGTATTGAAGTATAGAGATCTATCATATGGTTAGTGATCAACCTAGTGTCAAAGTTGTTCAAGCAGCCCGAGAAGCCTTTGACATAGCTTAACGACTGTTATCTTAATTGACAACAACCGCGACCGACATTTTACGTGTCCTTCGAAGCACGCTCAGTTCAAATACCACCATGCGGTCACCCATCTATAGAATGACCGCGCCAATGGTTGCTTAACCCACAGATAGTTTACCGACCGGTGAGCACAACTTTTATTTAAACGCGGTCATAGCGTGTCTGCATTGCCATGTCTTGCATATAGTAATTATACTGTAATAATATATGTATTAACATATTATTATTTTTTATTTTGTACGTGCTAGAAACGCACATTTACGGTACCAAATAATTTATACACGTGTGCTTAGGTTTTTGGTTTAGAATTCCACATAATAAGGCGCGTTAAGCGTGCGTTATCTGTATCGAAAAATACGTTTTGTGCAAACATACATACATAATATCAATTCTGTTATACCTGAAAGTAAAGCAGAGGTGTATGAAGCTTACCCACTGTTCGTTATTAACAATGTTAATCACATGTAATAGGAGGCAAGCCTATTGCCATCTTCCGGACATGTTACATAACTCCAATTGAGAAATAATTTTAATCGTAAAATTTTCAAAGACCAAAGGTTCTTCGGGAATGGAACCCACTATCACAACCATGATCACTACGCTACCAACCCCGCCACAAAGCCAAGTCGCTTTGTACACCAGTTGTAACACAAACAGATAATCTAATAATTGTTTAAGTGGCTACATTGTATATCCACGTGTATGGAATTAACTCCGGAATAAAAACTGTCACGTTTTTCCAACGAATATGGATTTGTTATTCTGAGAACCAATCAACTTTATTAACACAATCAACTTTTGTCCACGTGGAATTCGTTTTAAAATAATCGGCTTAGTAACAGATTTTTATAGCTTTGAATTTATTCCATTCTTAAACAATGTCTATCGCCTTGATTTGTATATGACCATTTTCAAGTCCATTTTCGTTTCAAAAATCCCAGACCTTGAAAAGGATTCCAAGGTCTTGGATGTGCGTTTGTATGTAAGTCATAATGCCTATAAGTTAGTCAATTGTTTATATTAGACAAGAAGAAAATAAAGAGTTAATTAAATGAATCTATACTAATATTATAAAGCTGAAGAGTTTGTTTGTTTGTTTGAACGCGCTAATCTCAGGAACTACTGGTCCGAATTGAAAAATTCTTTCAGTGTTAGATAGCCTATTTTTCGAGGAAGGTTATAGGCTATATATCATCACGCTACGACGAATAGGAGCGGAGTAGCAACGAGAAATGTTACAAAAACGGGGAAAATTATGACGCATTCTCTCTTATGTGACGCAAGCGAAGTTGCGCGGGTCAGCTAGTAAATAATAAAGAACACATTCAGTCATTCGACAGCTCACACACGGTCATTTGCAATCTGTGTAACTTTCAATTGTAACATGGCGTCGACATTGAAAATACTAAAGTAAATCCGTATGTAATCAATGTTATAATAATATGTTAATAATACAAAATATCATGGCTCATGATATATAGCCTGGTGACAGACATACAGACAAATGAACAGACGGACAACAGAGTTTCAATAATATTAAACCGTAAGAATATCTTCACAAAAATCCCCTCAATGTGGTATAAATAACGTAAGGTAGAAAATTACATATTATAATATCAATACATATGCTATAGTACAGTACAGGTACGAGTCCCACTTGTGTCAGCTTACAAGGAGTAGGATAATGCAGGCTTACTCCACTTATGAGACTCCAACCTTAGGCTTTTCACCAATCAGTATCTTAAGAATGGTGGTATTAGAAGGTTAGCAGAGCAATATCAGAAGTACCTTACTGTGGCAGCATTCATAACGCAACTATCGTAGTCATTGTTTCGTACATGATACATTGTTGCATAAGTAACTTGCTTTATTTAATCTTGATTGAAAAATAAGGTTATCTACTGGCTAATTTAAGTTAAAAGTTATATTTGTTTAGATGAAAACCATAGTAAAAAATAATCAATTGACCTAAGTAAAAATTCTGCATAGTTTGTATGGAAAGATTTAAAAAAATATTCAAGTCATTGCGACTGATGCTAGCAAAACCGTCATCAAGCTACAATAATTATAAAAAGTTTTTTTTCTAACCCATTTCTGCCCCACTGCAGGGCAAGGGTCTCCTCCCAAACGAGGGGAAGGGATTAGGCCTTGAGTCCACCACGCTGGCCAAGTGCGGGTTTGGGACTTCGCATGCCCTCAATAAATGTAAATTTTAGGCATGCAGGTGATAATTATTTCTAATACACACATAACTTCGAAAAGCCATTGTGTTGTATAAAAATATACATTACAAAAAATATCGATATATCAATTTCTTAACCCGCAACCGATAAAGGAAGTTAACACGATATAAAATCTCATAACCACCTTCATAAATATAATACCTTTAAAGATGTTTATATTACGTTCTTGTATCAACGTATAATATTCTTCAAATATTGACATAAATCAGGGAAGCAGCGGCTCCCCGGCGCTTACATCGCGATATTGACTATTCTAACCCGATAATACGATTTTTCTTTGGAAATATTCGATGAGGCATATTGATTTTGATATAACTTTTGGCCGTGGTTCCGACCACTTGGGGTTACTAAAGGATCCAAATGTTTTGTTTTTCGAAAATAATAACTGGTCGCTCTGTGAAACAATATCTACCACTTTACCAAATTTTATCAAAATCGGTGGCGCTGTAGTTTTCAGTACAAGGCTTACAAACAGATAGTTTTGTTCTAGAATCTGATTTTTTTTTATGTATTAGAGTGGACGTTACATATTGCAGCGCGATTACAGATTTTCAAAACAGATTAGACGTATCGAGCACTTGGCAATCAATAGCTATGACAATAGATTTTCAAATAACATTTTCGATAGCGACTCGACTTCATTCGGACCATTGCAAACGTGCGAACTACGCCATGTCATTTTATCGAAACCTAACTCACACTTACACATTGTCGCATTCCTATGATTATCTTAATTGTAACGTTGCTCGCATATTTGTAATGGCCCAAGTATAGCTATATAGATACTACTACTCTCCACAGTAGATCCTAATCGCTACTCTCAAAGTAATTAGCAATCGAGGGCATTGAACTCCAACATCAAAGTTTACTTTGATTTAGAATAGTCTTTAAAATTACGGTGTGTTTGATTTAAGTTTGTTGAGAAGTATTTGATAATTAGAAAGTAAGAAGGCTACTTAACTTTTCAATTTCCTGATTACGTTTTCTACAAACTTTTGTACTTACTTATTGAGAGATTTTCTGACACGTTTTTGGATAAAAAACAGCTTATGACAAGAGATACTGAATTTTGGTTTCTTTAAAGGTTAGTTTTTATACGAATATGGCATAGTTTACACTATCCACTATCGACAAACTAGCTATCGATTTTGTGTGAAAATGTGGTCAGCGCCTCTAGCGGGCTATTCTGTTCTCGATAGTAACGACTGTAGGCAATCACGAGTGTATCTGTATAGAGAGTTTAATAACATCAATAACATAAATGTTGAAGGTAAAGAGAATGCAAAGTCGGTTGAAGACTTCATGGACAAAAGCACTGATATCAAAATGGAATATATAGAATGCTTAGCTCTGACTTGGCTAGTTTTTAACAATAAGCATTAAGTTTGCGCCTAAAAACATTATCATTAGGAGTTTGTATTCTAAAAGCATAGTCAAAAAACTGTATATAAACAACTGAACAGGTGTTCTACCAACGATGTGCTTTTAAATCTTGTTTTTGATCTTCATCATCAAAACAGACAAAAAGCCAAACGTCATACTTCTAAACAGTTCGATTAATATTTCAATCTCCTTTTCTTAGAACCAGTCTTTGTTAAAAATGTGATCAGTATCGTCCATTGTTCCTAGAAGTGCTCAAATTTTGTGTTGGAAATCAATCATTCGGAATGATTTGGAAGTATGTATTATTGTAAGCAAATGATTGAAAACCGATAGAATTTCACGAGAAGTTTATTTAGAAGCATTTGTTTGTTCATTTTATCGTTATTGTGAATAGACAATGAGCTTCGTTTGTTATAAAATCATTAGGCACCAGGCAGATTTCTTATAATTATGTGCTGTAATAAATTCATAACAAATAATAAATTCTTAGTTTCAAATACAAACTCGATAAAAGAAAACCGAACTAAAAAGGAATATTATCTGCGGATCACAAATAACATGCTAGTACCAAACTATGCCACTCCAGCCTTTTGGCGTGTAGTTCAGATTTGTGATTAATAAAAAAAAGAAGGCCTTTTTAAAGAATCTCTATTAAAAGAAGTGCAACAGAAGTGAGGATCAGAAAGTACCATCCAAAATGCTGCTTTAAAAAAAACATTAAACTAACTTTATACTTAAATTAGCAACCAATAAATTACTGTTCATACTTTTGAAGATCTTCGGTACCCACTTTAATCTCACGTAGCTTAACCTTAACGTATTTTTTTAACATAGCGTTATTAGTAACGATAAAACATTAGGTTCAAAGTAATATGCTTCTGCTTAACCCTTTAAAAGAGTACAAGCGTGATGTAAACACTCATATCGAACAAAGGAAGCGTGTTTATCGGAGAAAAAACGTAGGAAATTGCAACGGATGTGTGTACAAGCATACATACATACAGACAGACATACCGACAGTGTAGACTCACAACGTGATGATTTTTTAACCGTGACCTAAATATCCAATGGGGTGTAGGCAAAGATTCATTCAGCATTTTTTCGAATCATCAGTTTAGTTTAGATTTCTGTCGTTTAAAATAAGAGTAATTAAACAGCAGATAAGAAGATTCGAGAATAATTCGATTAGATTAATTCTCAGAGCAGATTTTTTTGCACTTAGTATAAATTAATTATGTGTCGAAGAGACTTTACAAACATACAAGCTACAGAAACCGTACAAGTACAAAATGCAGACAAAAATATTTGCATCATGTAGGAATTGAAACCGGGATCTCCGCGCAATGGGGTTTTAACCTAGAAACTATACGCTTAAAATATATACATTTACGAACTTAATTCTGAATTAAAGCAAACTTATAAAAGTCTTACTTTTTAACAAACAGGTTTCATTAGCAAAGGCAGTTTTTTAGACGCGTCTTCAGTCTAGTCTAGACAGATAAAATGTTACGGTTATAGATTTATGAAGGTCAAACTTTACTATGGGCAGCATAATAAAGTAGCAAATACTTTATACTTACATAGTACTTAACGCCACGCCTATTATACTCAAAGATATGTGTATAATACCCGCGTGTCGCCATTTACATACTGTTAGTTTCTCCTTGTAATAGCTGGCAAGCCTATTGCCATGTTTCGAGACTCTGGGATATATCCATACTAATATTATAAATGCGAAAGTAACTCTGTCTGTCTGTCTGTCTGTCTGTCTGCTACTCAATCACGCCTAAACTACTGAACCAATTTGCAGGAAATTTGGTATGGAGATATTTTGATACCCGAGAAAGGACATAGGCTACTTTTTACCCCGGGAAAATTACGCATTTCCCGGGAAAATTCAAGTGGCGAACGAAGTCGCGAATATTCAACACTAGCTGACCCGCGCAACTTCGCTTGCGTCACATAAGAAAGAATGGGTCAGAGTTTTCTACGTTTTTAGAACACTTTTTACTGTTACTCTGCTCCTATTGGTCGTAGCGTGATGCCATGTTTCGAGACTCTGGGATATATTTAAATATAAATAAATTAAAAAAAAACACTCTGCCCGATCTGAAAATTGAAACTAAGCATATAGGGGCAGTCGAAAATGCGTCACATATCTGACCACATACTATTTAAGGATCTGCGTGTATATTTTAAGACTTTTAGTACCTAGTATATATTATAGACTTTCATCATCATCATTGGTCTGGATACATCTATTGCAGATGATTAACTGAAAAAGCCTATGCGGGAGTGGCAACCGCGACCACATTAACAGCAGATAAAAGTGCCAGAGGAAGAATAAATAAATATTAAAAAAAAGGGACTTTATATGTGTCAATACATAACCGAAATAAATCGTAGTTTTAATAAAAAATATACGCCTATAGTACTATTTCCTTCATAAAAGTGCAAACCTACTAATCACGAACACAAGATTGATATTCTTAAGGTCAAGTTGAAGTGTCAAGGCGACAAGCACTCAAGCCGCGGTTATGAATGTGAGAGCGATGACGTCATTCTATCGATCATACCACACCAAACTGAAAGGTCTATTAACGATGACTCTATTTTTAAATTAGCTTGAAAGATTTTCTATTTATGTTTTTTTTAAGAAAAGGAATACCATTTTTTCTTTGTTTTTTACACAACTCCCGCACTAAGAATTGCTTTTGTTTCTTGTAACGGACGCAAAGCACAACCAGACCAGAAATGAGTATTAGTGGATCGCACAAATAATTGCTCCGTGTGGGAATTGAACCCACGACCTCCCGATAGAGTGGTATAGGCGTGGCGACCTAAACCACTGCGCCACGGAGGCTGCCATTGTGTCAATTGCAAGAGTACGATAAATGTAGGATAATAGTTAGTAGTAGTAATGCGAACGAGCTTTTGAATGTGCGTACACATGAATGAATTTTTAAATTGGAATTTCCTTTTTTAATATCTGGTCTATATGAAATAATTGATTTTCAGCAGTTATGGGGAAGGCCTAAACGCCGATGCTGGGATGAATTGGAAGCTTTCCTAGGTGGAAGGACAGACGCAACTATCAACCTAGGGATCTGGAAAATCAAGCGAGTGGTCTTGGATAAGCAGTGGGACACCGAAAAAGGTTAATAAAAAAGATGCTGTATTTCACTTTGGCAACGTGTTGATCATAAAATGAGTTCAGTTTATTTGATATTCTGTATTTCGTGTAAACAAGTCCTTTTAACAAAATTCTGATAACAGGCCTTAACAGGGTTTATTGCTTAGCATCATAAACATACCGTGACTATTTCTACATCCCAAAGATTCCAAATGGCTGAAAGTTGATTTTCTATTCGTCATCATTGACTTTGCATAAACTATGCTAATTCAGTTAAATGCCTTCTGTTCCATTAATTTCACGAACCCATTGTTTTGACTCTATTATCATAAATTTCTAATTATAAACTGGCATCTTTTAAAATATTTACCTTCTTTAAGCCTCAATAAACGCAAAAGCCTAGAAATAGCCGTTTACGGCGTCGCTCTAATAACGTCATTGAAAACACAACCTAGATAGTCCAAACAAAAATAAACCTTAAGTTCCAAGTCATAAATTTCAAATTTACTTACTTTCTATTGAAGTTTGAGTTTTATTACATGGAAAATGAGCGTCTATATCTTTGGGAACAAAGTTTAAAATCAGTTAAAATGGTACTGGGGTGTTTGTCATTGGAAATTCGACTTAATAATTAATGTTTTAAAGTTGAAAGTTTGTTGGTGGTCAGTGAAGGCTTTATGGCCGAAGCATCTGGTGCAGCTCTTAAAGGTTCTAATTACTGAAAATGATAGTACCTTGAGTCTATGGGGTCTTGGGCGTACATTTTGTTATTGTTTAGAAGAATATGGACTGATTGTTGAATGATCGCCCCTTGCATGATCAGTTATTCTATCAACCACATTGTCAATCTTTTGGCGATTGAAAAGAGTGGCCGTGAGTTTCTTGCTAGCTCTTCTCAAGGCTCTTCGAGCTACTGGTAGATTCAGTCATTATAATGACTATCATAAGTGTCAGTATTAAACCTACTGAATAAATGATTTGATTTTCATTTTTATTTTGACTCAGTCGGGTTCATTTATTATTTGAGTTTCATGTACTTCGGCTGTCATCGTAAAAGTTCATGAAGATAATTCTGTTTATGAAGACTGAGTTTCTTGGGTATGTTTATAACTTTGGTAATGAACTAAATGTTTATGATAATTATGAATAAGTTGACTTTGTCGTAAATACGTGTGTTTATTATTATGTTGTTAAACTTTCCTAAATGAGTACGAGTTATGATTATAGACATAATAATAGAGAAAGTATAAGTATGAGAATCTCTTCTTATTACTCGTAAATATAATTATTTTCTGATGATTAAGAAAAAATGCAGTTTTATCGTAATACGAGTAAATTGATATTCAGGGAATAAAGTAGGCACATTACTATTCAAAAACGACTATATTGTGCTATACGTATACCTACATATTTAATTGTTAAAGGCATATTATTATGTATACTGTTAAAAATAATATTTAACTAGACAAACAGCAGGACTAGCAAGTAAAAAAAAATTACATTTACTAACTTAAAGTAAGGAATAAGGATTCGATAACAATCGTAAGGCGATGTTAATCGCACCTAAGACGTCCCTACCACTGCCACAACTTTAAATCACAATCTTGTAGTTGTAAACAACCAATCAGCAATATTTTACAGCTATACACAGTAAAACAACGACATGCACTCACCTCAAACACCTCCCTAGTGGCTGAGAATGGAAGCACGGCGACGCCGACCAGCAAGTCAGCGACGGCTAACGACACGATGAAAAGATTCGTCACACTACGCAGCTTTGATGAACATAGTACTGCCGCGATGACTAGGCAGTTACCTGCAGACAACAAAAAATTTGGTTAGACTATTCTATTTCTATTCTTTTAAAAGACAACTCCCGCACTAAGAATTGCTCTTGTGTCGCGGAGACTTTTACAAACATACAAACAACGGACACGAAGGACAACCAGACCCGAAACAATTATTTGTGGATAGCACAAATAATTGCTCCGTGTGGGAATCGAACCCACGACCTCCCGATGCAGTGGTATCGGCGTGGTGACCTAGACCACTGCGCCACGGAGGCAGTCAAACTACAGAGGCAGACTAGTGGGAAAATTACCACTTTGAAGTAGGTATAGAGTCCCTTGATACGAACACCTTTGTCGTGTCAGGTAGTTGAACTGGCAGATTAGCTGCACTCGGCCATATATCATAGTGATAAAGATAAATGGTAATAAAATAAACCTTAACACAACAAAAGTAAAATGATACTAGTTCATAACTTTTTATGAGGAATATGATTTTTGTTAGCCTGTAATGTTCCACTGCTGGGCTATAATCTCGCCATTTTTTTTCCAATCATCCCTAACTCCTGATATGTATGTCCCATTACTATCAAAGATCGTCACGAGAGCGTTTCTTGGGTCTGCCGAGACGTCGACGTCCTTCTGATGATTACTTTAATCGAATTAAGAACTTGATCACCTAGTAGTGCATTTTAATAGTTAATATTTAGAAGAAACGTAACGTACGCAATAACGTATCTAGAGTCAAATGATTACGCATTTATTCAAATCTGTCATTTTATGATTAACTCGCAAGCAAAGCTTCTAATAAGATCCAATTTTTCAGTAAAAATAGATTCTGGAAAAGTATGGAATTATGCTCTTCACAGTATTCCACAGCAATAGCTCTGAGCTTAGGGACGTTTCTCAGAACTTAGAATAAATAGATGATTAAAATATCCCAAGTAATTATATGCAACGGCAAACTAGCTTGTTATCTTCTTTATTTGTAAATAGTACCGGCTTTTCTTAGATAATCGTGGCTATTCTTACCTTTAGATCCCTTTCTAGGAAATCTGACACTCGTTAATTAGAAAATACTAACAAACAATTTATTTTGAGATTTTAAACTTTATAAATTGCATAAATGAACGGCAATATTAGATACAATATATTATTATGTATAATTTAAACGCATGTTTTTCTATATTAGTCAACATTGATTACACACTAAAATGTAAATTTTGCCTTTTGTAATATCGACTACAATAACTAAATATTGTATGTAGAAACTATTTTTGCAGTACATTTTTAATGTCAAACACTGTACAGAAAATTGCACAGAATCGGAGTTCCCTATAGTCGGTACTGTCGAGAAACGAAAGTTTGACAGGTAAAATGTACTGCCAAAATAGTTTCTACGACGCCCGGTAGAGGCGCTGATCAGATTTTCATATAAATTTTCGTTGTTGATAGTCGATAGTAGGAGAAAATTGAGCTGCTGTTCGCTTAGCTGTTGTATAATTGTTAATGAAAGCATAGTTAATACAGTCAGCCTATTACGAACTTCCGAACTATAGTTACATAATAATCAATGGCGACTGCATTATTGTAAAAGAAAAATCTGTAATCTCAAATCTCAATATCTCGTAACTAAAAATCAGCGCAATGAAAAGGTAAGTACCAAACAATTTTCTCTGTTAATTACAGTTTCAATAAAAATCTTTACTTGTGCAAAATATCAAATTTAATTCCAAGACACACCTACAGGTTGATAAAAAATAATTTCCTAGAAAACAAAACTGAATTACTCTACAATTACTGAGAGGTTCAAAGAAATTCTCACCAAAGGTGGCAGCGTCAAAAGGAGTGACGAATTAAAAACATTGTGGACTTGAAAACGTTCAGAAATTGTAAAAAAAATATGCGCTAAAGCTACTAACGAGACGGCTAAGAGCGTGGTCCGAGAATGACTTGCAGGTTTGAAAAGTTACAGTAATTTAATGCAATTACCGGTAATGGTTGTAAGATGTTTTATGAAACGATTGAAGTGGCTCTTTAAAAATGTACTGTTAAGAACCCAACTGCAGTTTATACTTAACTTACAAACTGTAACCAAAATTAAAGAGCCATGTGAAACTTATTAACTGAAATAAAATAGATCAATTTTCCTGGGTGACTATAACACTTTTTGTGAATATCACACTTCTTGTATGAAGTATTGATAGCCGGATGGTTTACCTGCCTAAATGACAAGTATCAGGCAGAACACCAGTAAAATTACTTTTCGAAGCGATGTTGTAATCAATCACGTAGAATTAGAACAAAATACCGCTTATGTTATAGTAATGGATAGGAAAATACCTAACCATTGAAACATATGCTTCCTATTACCAATTTCTATCAATACAGATGTCCACTTATAACTTTTTGGTTACAACTTTTATCGCGAAATTATTGCCTGTCTATACTTATACTGTACGGAATGTGTGTGGAAACGCAAAACTTCCCAAGATGAAGTTAGGCCGAGTTGTGGGGTGATTTTAATCGATTCTTCTCGAAGAAAATTGTTTTTTTCTCGATATATCGGTACGGAAGTTGAATCGACTTGGCAGTTCTGATGATATCAATTACCGAAACTGATTGGATACTGTAATATAGATTGTGTAAGTATTTTTGTTTATTTCATGGAATGTATGACAAATAAATTGGATGTGTAGGAAGGTTAAATTGGAATAGATACTTCTAAACTAAACATAAATATAACTGAGGGGTTAGGTCCATATTTAGTTTAGAAAAACGACGCAGGCTTTGTTCGGGAGGAGACATTTGCCCAGCTGTGGGACAGCAATGGGTTAAAGAAATACCTAACATGTATTCAATAGTTTAATAGTAACTAGTAATTACTAAACTTTTAAATTTACATATTCTACGCGTTAATTACTATAACAGGACAATTCGAAGAGATGTAGCGCAGTTCTCTTGATCTTTGTTTGATATTTCGGTACGTTGCATATAGCGACGTCAACGGTTACATGTATGCAGATAAATTGTATTTGTTCGTCTTTTGCAATATATTATAGCCAGAACAAGAGGGCCATTGTATTATATTAAATCTATACTAATATAATAAAGCTGAAGAGTTTGTTTGTTTGTTTGTTTGTTTGTTTGTTTGAACGCGCTAATCTCGGGAACTACTGGTCCGATTTGAAAAATTCTTTCAGTGTTAGATAGCCCATTTATCGAGGAAGGCTATAGGCTCTATATCATCACGCTACGATCAATAGGAGCAGAGTACCAGTGAAAAATGTTACAAAAACGGGGAAAATTATGATTCTCTTATGTGACGCAAGCGAAGTTGCGCGGGTCAGCTAGTAAAAAATATATCTTGGGCAGTCCCTTTTTATCTTGCTTGTACAGTATACAAGCAAGATAAAAAGACATTCCATAAACCGATCACTTAACCCAACCAATACGCCACGAACCATTAAAATATTCAACGTAATCCAAAAAAATACACGTCACTTGATGTTTCACTGCCGTACAGAGTCAATCTATCACGAATTTTCCTCATACTCTATTAAACTAACTGAATAGCTCCGACATTTTCCCGTACCATGAAAAAGGGGCTTATGGACTCGTTGCTTAAGTAAGATATATACGAAAAATCGACGCGCGATGAGTGTGACAATTTATTCAAGCTTGTCTATACTTTAGTCAGACGGTGTCAGTGAATTTGTTGCTTATAGTTTGCCTTTTGATAGGCTTTGAATCTTTCTTAGTGATGATTGCCCTTTCGTATATTTTTACAATGCTAGGTTATGCGATTGCGTTTATATTATGTTTACTAACTGAAATTTGGAATGTTAGTTTATTTAATAATCTCATCTATTTAGTAATGGCATGTTAAATGAGAACAGCTATTGAGAAAGAAAGCCTAATAAGTTCAGCCGTGGACGTATACCGACCGATGATCAAGAAACAGCTCATTATCATATTTTTATCATTCGGTTAATTAATACGTTGCAACGAAATCGCATAAAACAAGTTTTAATGTTTATAAATTTAGCAAAAAGTGAACTTTAAAACAAAACATTAAGAAATACCCAACGAAATTTTACAAAATTCTAAGTATAAATTCTTTTCTTTACTAAAACTAACTAAGATTTCACCCGAAAAGTTATCCGGCTCATGATTTTCACTTTTCAATAGAGCCCTCGTCTTATCGCTGCGGCATCGTAACGGGTGAGGTCCACCTGCGAACTAATGGTATGCGATAACCAACCTGCGGTGGTCCGGCGTGATGATTATGGCAATTTTCCTCTCGGACCCTACGTAATGAGGCCGGACTATGGGGCGAATTGTACTTAGTGGTTCGTGTTTCCCGTTGGATATTATTATGTGGTTTTTGTTATAGAGTGTTAGTGAATTAAGAATTGTACAAAAATATGTAGCATTATATTTATGAAACACAATGTAGTTTTGTTTTGTATAAAAAAATGTAATGTCTATTTTTTGCAATTTTGTGTAAAAAACATTTATTTTTGAAAACAATTTGGAAGACTTAACTATTTACATTTTTTTATGAACAAATTATTTTATATCTTACTTAATCTTACCATACAAAATCTTTGAATATGATGCCATATTCAAAGATTTTTGTTTACAAAATTTACGCGCATTATTTGTCTGATAGCTCCTTTTCTATTACCCAGGTTTGCAAGACAGATACAAATTACTTTACAAAATTTCAAACCGATCATTTTGTATCACGCTTTTTGCCATAAAACTTCGAAGACCCAACTCTAAGCAATCTGTTGTTTTTTCATGAAGTAATCCAAACAGCAGATGTTGGTGACAAGAAAAGGAAAATATTGGAAAACTTTTGAATAAATAAAGACTTTGGCCTAAGCTTCAATGGGACCCTTGTTACTTATCAAAAAGGTATTTTTTGTTCTCATACATACAAGTTTTAAATTATGACTGACAGTGGCTTTTAGTAGCAAATATTCCGAGGTGAATACATATTAGACGTATAATATATTTAATATGATACGTTATTGTATAATAATATAGACATATTTTTATATTTTTACGTAGCTTTGATTGTTTGGACCTTAACCTAAAAAAATTAAATCAAGGCGTTTTGACACAGATTACATAAACCGTGGTTGTTAGCTGACTTGCATAAATTCCTGTAATATTGTATATTCAACATGTGGAGTTAAAGTTTAGGACTCATCATATTCGTTTCAATCTTAGAAATGTTATAAGGGACAAAGAACATAACTTTTTTGACTCATCACATTAATTGTACCGCTTCTAGATTACAACAGAACGCTCTAATCTATACCTCCCCTTGCTTCTATCCGAGTAAGGGTCATCTCTGATTGTTAAAGTGGTCTGTACTTGGATCTTGAATCAATATTCATGGTTTACCTCCGTTTGTCCCCGTTTGAGTAGGCCGCTAAAAATAGATTGTTCCATTATATGGATCGCCTGCTGTATTGTTCAGTTTATCTTTAGAAAATTGAGATTTTTGTTGGTTTTCATACAAATTAGTACATCAGTACTCTTTGGTAATGTGAGCTCAAAATAGTTTGCGTACCCGCAAAGTTTAATAGAGCTTGGCTTTTAAGTAATACAATATTGAACGTCTATATCGCTGTTAAAACAACTTTATGGCAAATATCCTCAATAACTTTATTTTTTATTATAAATATCATTTTACAGAAGAGTATGTAATAAAATATTTTCTTCTTCTAGTATGATTCACTAGAAATCATCCAGGACTCTTAGTTTCTCAGTATCGAAGCAATATATTTCAAAATATGCGTTCAATTGTACTTTACCGTTCTAGATATTTCTACGAACAAGTAACTGATATTTCCTAGTTATGAAGACATTAAATATGAAATCTATATTAATGTCCTGAAAGTTCTAGATTTCAATTCAGGCATACTTTTTATGCTTTCGTTTACCAGTCATGGCAGTCACGCAAAACGATTGGTTCGATATTTCAATTTAGTATTCATGAAATGGACAAATTATTTGAGATTGTTAAACTTTATTGGTTACGAAACCACTAAAATTTATTACCCTCTGGTCAAACAACTTTTGATCAAAGGTCAAAATTTTCTTCAAAAATTCCTACTGAAAAAGTTAAACAAATTTCAAATTCTACACGCGAATTTAGATTGCGAACTTCAAAATTACTTTAGGGTTCTTTGATCTAAAAAAGATTTTTCTGTAACTTAGGAACTGTCTAGGTTTTATGTTATAATATTACACGTGGCTACACTCGTGTTATTTTTAGGTCTATCTTACGATATGGTCTAAAACCATATCGATCAGTCCTTTGGTATAAAAACGAAACATACCTACAAATTCCATACCAACTTGTACATTTAAAATATCGATAGATATTTCTACCGTAATAAAAATTCGTCAACGTACAATGACTGTCATTCAACATTAGAAAATGACGTATCCCTATAGAAATTTAGTTCAACAAAAACATCGTGTATTGTCGTATTATTTATCGTCGTACCTTTCTCTGAAGAAATCTTTATCGGCGGATTGAAGTATGCTATACGAATAGATAAGGCCCTATTGTGCTCCCCTGAGGTACTCCTGATTTTCGTACAATGGTTAGGAAAGAAGTCTAGATTTGAGATATGACGTTATTATTTGGTATAATAATAAAATCGTTTATGTCGTTCAAGGTCGTACAAGAAAGGTTTTAATTGTATAGGTACCAGGTGACAGGTAGAATAACTTTTTGATTATCTGATATCGCATTGACCAACTGCTTTGTTGCTTAAGTTTAGGCCGCGTGAGATTTTTGTTTAAAAAACATACATAGAATTCCTCAAAATCAGTACAGTAGTTTGGACTTGAGAATGTAGCAGACGGGGAGAGAGAGAAAGATAGAGAGAGAGAGAGAGAGACATTTTCGTATTTATGATGCAGCCAAGATACAGATTTACAAAACGTTGTGTTCAAATTGTAAATATAGATTCAACATTTATATAATTATTATTTCTTGATTTCTCTTCTTTCTATAGATGCTAAGCGCCTATAAACACTATGACGTCATTTAAAGCAAGTAACGTTTGCACGACAAATTACAATACAATACCAGTTCCTGTGTGAGGCAAATAATACTAGGTTGTCTACTTTGAAGCCTATTGTGTGAGGCCTAGTTTCTCTGTATAAGTTTTATTCATACATTCATTCGTTCATGTGTGTGAATGAATCGGGACGATTATATGAAGTGGGTAGCTTTAATATTTTAAGAGCATTTGTGTAGTATAACATTTATTTTTATTTTGACTACTATTTTTGGTCAGGGTGTATTTCACTTCTGTTGTCAGAATGGTGTTTTGAAGACAATGAACGAAGAAATGAAGTCTTATTATAAACTATATTCTGAAATTGGTAGTACTTGTATTAGATGTTTAAAGGACAAATAGTCCACATTGATGCTATCAAAACAAATATGCTAAAAGTAATCTGAGAACATATTATAAAACAACAGATTATAAATAATCTCACGCTAAAAGGACTAAAGAACAAATTACACGCAAGTATTAAATCAAAGCTCTTCCAAGTATCGCAACCCCAAAAATTAATACAACGTTTGAACGTATTTCAGCTACACATGAGCTTAAGCACCGCAAAGATACTGCTTATCTCATACGAGTAAAGGAATACACAAAGCAAAATACATACGTATAATTGTAATTGAAATCCAACGCTAACAAGACAGCAAATTAAGTACTTTAATCATTACGCCTTCTGAATTCTTGCCTTTCGAGCGTTTTCATTTCAACCCACTTGGAACCCTTTCATCTTAAACAACACATTTGTACCTTTGCCGTTTAATCCCATTTCCCCCTTTGTATCTACGTTCTACGCTCTACGCGTCTACGCCCCACTTCGTAGCACGTGCTACGAGGCTACGGGGAGCTACGTGATTTATGTAGCCAACATGCTGTTTAGTTGTGATTAAAGATTGTTCTTTGTTGTGGAATAAAGTGTTTATTTTAGAAACGTAATCAATAGCTATTAAAGGGCAAAGAAAATAAAGTTTAACTTAATAACAAAACAAATTTGTAGGACATTATATATCACTACACGATCCACAAAAGAAGCTAATATAGGTAAACTTTTTTAACAATATAGAGTAAGTAAAAGTACAAACCTATATCAGACTCGTGAATGAAATTAAATAAATCCCTGGCTCAATTTTCGCATTGTTATTGGATTTACAATTCTAAAATAGTGAGGCATATATTTCAGTAGTGAATCTCTTTGGAGACAACTCGATAAAAATAAAGTGGGCTGCGTAATAAATGACGCAGACAATTTATGGTAACACCGAGACCTTCAATAATTCTGTAGTTAACTGCTTTAGATACTTTTTTGTGTTCCATTATTTATTGATTTAGTTAATATTTTATTTGATAGATATCGCGCTTATTGTAATAATTATAGAGACTGGTTTATAATGATTGATGATTTTGATCAATGTATCTTGTCCTCAACAGTTGTAACTAATATTTTAAACCCTAAACTTAAAGATGTTATTTTTTTAATTTAGGCTCTTATTGTCTACTTATAAATGTTAAAATCCAATATCTTATTTAAATATCAAACTTTCACATACTTCAGTTGTACTTACTACTGGAATAATTTCTATTTTTTATTTAAAAACCAACAAAACACTGGTCCAAGAATCGATCATCTGTGCAATACATCTGTATACTATCAAGGGAAATAGCAATTAATTTCAAAACAAAATCTAAAACAGACAGTAAGGAACCTCTTCATGTACATTAACGTGGGTTGATTTTTGCTTCGCTTAAGTAAACCACAGTAAAGGTTAATTGAACCGGCCACAGGTGACTAAAATAGCAAATGTCAGAGCTGCTGACTTTTGGCCGACAGGTGACAAAAATCGACCGGAAAATTGGCACTTTGAGGGATTTTTTAAACGAGTTATCTCATTATTTACGTATTTATGTACGGCAGAGTAAATAATGCGTTGTTTCGACAAAAAATTAAGTAACATATTGCGTTTCTCGATTTGCTATTTTGTTGTGACGTATCGCCCTTGCGATTTTATATTCTTTTAATTTAAGGAAATAGTGACAGTCTATCTTTATGTTTGTCTGAATAGTATGATTTAATGGCTAAGCTTTTCTAACAATTTCGATAAAATTTTGTATGATATGAGGTAGATGAAGACCTGTGAAGGCTAGTTAATTCAAAGAAATAACTGCAAAATCAATACGAGTATATTAGCTTAAGCTCAGTCAATATTAAATTATCTTCATTAACCCATTACTACTTAACCTAATAACCAATTTAGCTGCATACGTGCAATATCTGTTTAAAAATAAAAGCAGCTTTTTACCTGCGTATTCATTTATTCGAGGGAGGTGAATGAGAGTGGACGACAGGAGTCCATTAGACGATTACATCGGGGACTATACGTTTCAATCATTGAATAAACAGAGGGTTTGTGCTTGCTTTAAATACGTAATAGGTTTAATTTGTTGCTTAGTAGGAAGTTTGTAGTGAATTGTTGTAGTTGAAAGTTTGTAAAATATTTTGTGACGGATTGTTTTGTACCATTATTTTTTACATTAGGAAGATATACATTTTTTTTGTAAGTGTTTTAATGTGTCGTAACTTTGTTCTTATCATGATAACGCTCAAGCTTTGATGTTAAAATGTTGCTACAACTGTTTTACTATTTGCTTATTTTTTTTTGAGACAGATAACAATAACATGCCACTTAAGGTTGCTACAAGAAAAATACACATTGATTACCACACCTACTTTCTTACAAATTAAATATTATACTCATATGCAAAAGCAAGTACGCTTGCAGTATGACATTCACTATTGCCACAATTTTTTGCAACGAACAGTTTGCTACAAACAGTTAGCCACAAAAAAAATTGCCACAGATAATTTGCTACCAAAATTTGCCGTTTCCTCACCTGCGATAACAAGTACATCAATGAGCGCAAGCACGGCAAGGCTCACGAGACTGGTGGGCTCGTCCCAGCGAACGTCTTCGAGCAGCGCCGCACACGCTGTCTCGTTCAGCGAGCGCATATTACGCGCGTCGCCCGGCGCAGCGCGCGTCTCGCCGCGCGGCGCATCGCCCGCTCGCCTTTAGGTTGTCACTGACATTCTGCTTGCCTAGAACAAAAATAAAGCTTAATTATTAAATCCCTTCACTGATTCTAGACTAGTAAATAAAATGATTGAGTGTGCGTAAGTCTCTTGATACCGGGATAAATGCAAAAAATTTTTTTTTTTTTATTATCGTCATCTTAACTTATATCTTGAATCAGTAATTTAGAATTTACTGCGTTAGAATGTATTATTACAATTTTTCAGTGGTGACGTCAATATAAGTTCCAGAGCAGAAAATTATTTTGGCTGATTAACTTTCAGTCATATTTTTACGCAAACGCTAGTCAAAGATGGAACATCATCAAAATATCTCGTGGCTAGTGGAATGGTTCAAATACAACAAAAACAAAACACCCAGCTCTCAATGGCGACAACAGGAATGTGATAAAAATCGAAAATACGGTTGTTTTCCATTAATAACATTGAACTTATCAGAGAGTTGGAAAAAGCTTTTTATCATTGGGGGTTTTTGTGAGTATTGTTTTTTAGATATCATGTAATTCTCTGCTTTTAGATTACGTATCAACCAGATTTGTTTTCACGAACACTTTTTAGCTAAATAAAATTTCTACATTAAAATAAACAACAATTCTAAATATATTAGTGTATCAGGGACTGAAATAAAAAAAATGATACTCATGGCGGTAGAGTAGAGGTGTAGTCAATTTTATATTCATTGAGAGTTTTACACTTGCAACAATATTTAGTTGTACAATTTTTTTTGATCTTTAAAAAATGGATCTTTTTTATCTTTAAAAAGACAACTTCCACACTAAGAATTGCTTTTGTGTTGCGGGGACTTTTACAAACATACAAACAACGGACACAAAGCACAACCAGACCCGAAACCATTATTTGTGGATCGCACAAATAATTGTCCCGTGTGGGAATCGAACCTACGACCTCCCGACACAGTGGTATCGGCGTGGCAACCTAAACCACTGCGCCACGCAGCCATTTTATTCATAGACAAATGACGAAGTATGTTGTTCGTGTTGAGTCATAAGTGAATTGTTTACGAAGCTAAGAACATACTTTTTGGACACAGTTTCTACATATTATACAAATTTACGATAGAAGAAAGCTGTTCAACATACAAAATATGGATACAAAATTTCCAATCGTACTTCACAGTTGCTTATTCAATCATGAAATCAATACAACCATTTAACAAATACAAATAATCTAAACAAGAAGTGTAATCAATTAATTCTTATAAAAACAAAGTTGAGATCTAATTTTAGATGCGGAAACGTTGTTGGAGCGTGTAGCCCTGAAGCTATCTAAGACGTTACCGGGAACTGTGAGACGCTTCGATAGACTTAGGACTTTTTACGATAGAATTAATTTGTTGCGTGTTTCTTGGTACTACGTGATAACTATTGCAAACAATAAATAATAGTATCAAGGCATTATGCATTAACGATAACTTGCATTAAAGACTTCAGTCATTAAAAGTATAGACGATGATTGTGAGTCTTTTTGTTACTTTTGGTAGTTTCATGTCCCTCTATTTGGCATGAGTCTTGAAATGAAAGGTAAGCTTAAGTCTGGAGGCCTTCAGTTAGCGAGCATTATACCATTATCTATCCAAGTGATTGTACATACAATATTCACGCTGAAATATTCATAAACTACGAGTATACTACCAAAGTCTTTTTAAAGACTAATAAACTACAAGACATAAAATGCTCTATTTTACTTCTAAAATATCAATATCAAATACAGTAAATCCACTCCAATTTATTATAACCTAACTAATGCTATTAACCGAAACCCACTCAATACCACACATTAAACGCTATCATCAAAGGAGGCTCGAGTAATCATCAAAAAGCCTACAAAAGCTTGTTACCACTTGTATCAGACGTCACTGGCACAACATATCACGGAACTATCAGACAACTAATTCTGAAATACGAAACTCATTAACAGTGCCGAGTACACAAGCGTGACACACAGAGCGAGAGCGTGATCGCGTTTTCAACGCGTGGATCGCGCGGTTCGATGTCTTTGCATACAAAGCGGCTGCGGTTTGCTGTAGCCACTGCTTCTATTGTCAAAACCGCGCGGTTTTTGTTACAGCTAGGGCACAGTAGCTCGATTCTCTACTACTATCAACTACCGACAACTGGCTAGCTATCGAAAATTTTGTATGAAAATCCGATCAGCGCCTCTAGCGGGCGTCGTAGAAACTGTTTTTGGAGTACGTTTTAAATATCAAATTGTCAATATTGGACAGTACTGACTATAGAAAATTGCGCTACAACACCCGCACTTCTTTTCAGCTGCGCTTGTTAAATGTGTGTTGTCGTATATACGATTACTTAGTCGCGTTGTACCCGATACCAACCCGCAGTCGTTCTGTGTGTGTCTTGCACTTTATGCCTCGTATACCCGTATACAGTTTTACTTGATAGAGCCGTGATTTTTACTGAAGCGTGATTTCCTACACTCGCTATTATCGTGGCTAGTATCGGTATAGGTATATGTTTAATAGTGAAGCGAGAATTTAAAATGGGTAGAAATATGTTTTTTCCATACAATAATTATTAGTCAATTTTCGCTATAGGTTACTACCTAGATGTTCGGCTGGTTTTTAATCGTTTCTAAGTTTCGAGAATCGTATGTAAGTGATTCAGTGTTAGTGGCCTTATAAACTAGGCAATGGATGATGCGTTTGCAGCGTTTTGTTTGCGAACAATGTATGGCATTCAACAAACAGTGCGCTTTTGTGATTCACACACGTCTATCTTTCCTTTGACAGTGACATTCATACGCACTTTGAGTTATTTAGAGTAAAGCTTAGCTTAAAACTTTATAAATAGTTCAGAATCACAAGATTTATTCTAGAATAGGTATTCATATCATCAGTAAATCAAAGTAGAAATATCATGGTCTTAAAGTGTAAGGAACGCCGTCGATTTGTGAATAATTTGCGCTTAAAACTAGCATATTGTGTATTGATTGGCGTAGTACATAAGCACTTAAAAAGCAACTTAAGTGAATATAATACCCACAATAATAAACTACACCTATTATTCTCTAATACATTACTATTAAAAGCAAGGTGGCTTCACTATAAAACCAGCCTTATGTATACAAGTGTACATCTCTTAAGATCTAACAGAGTTATTCTACGTGACTGTACTGTATCGGTACAAACGGCTAAGTATGTGAGATCCGATAGAGGTACTCAATTAAACTAAACTTAGATCAGCAAATAAGCATTCGTACGTATTATAGATAGAGGATTTGCGTGTGGTCCAAATGTAAGACGAATGATTCATTAACTAAAAATTAGTATTTGGTTTTAACCAAATACTAACAATTTTTTTTTTTGCTTTTATTATGAATTCTTTGACGACTACAAAATATCTGTAGCTATAACGTATTGTTTCAACATCTTATTCATGCCTTTCGAGGAAGTGTCAGGACTTGAAGTTTATGTATGTAACTGTTAGCAAAAAAATCGAGAATAAATTAATAAGGACTAATTCACATCATGTGTCAACGGAAGTGAAAAATCACAAAACTTTCTTAGAAATTTAACTGATTTCATTATCATCTCAAATAACCTGTACAAACCCAAAAAATATAACAATATATTGCTTGATATGGATAATAATCAGATTGTATAAATTTATATGCAAGAACCCCGACTGAAAAAAATAAATCAATGTAATGAGTAAAAGATCTGTTATGGCAGGCATGATTTTATGTATGTAAGTATGTACCATCGAGTAACCATAAGTTACAAATGACTATAATAATATTCTATTTCCGGCACTTCCCTATGGGTACAAGGTGTGTAATATGTGTGTATGTTTGTAAATAACATAGCATCACGCCTACACCCCCGGGGGTCAGTTAGTTGTTTGTTTGTTTTGGGTTTCTTTTGATTAATTACGGTCAACACATGGCAACTGTCCCATTAATTATAGCTATCGTAATAAATTAATTGTTATTTTCAGTTTGAAAATGAGATTTTTATTGTTTATAAGCTTGTTGTTTGAAGTTACAAAATAATTACTAATTTTCTAATATGTTTTCCCGGAAAATTAAGGAGAAATAAAAAAACTAAATGCTTTATTTATAAAGTTACATGCTTTCCTTCATGAAATTAAGTCTGTATATAAAAAATGCTGTACTTAATCAACCGTGATGCAATACTAAAAAAAATAAGCTTGTTAGACTTAAGACTACCCTAACCTGGAATCATTCTGGAAGGAGCTTACCTACCTCGATAGTTGAAATAATTGCTTAGTTAGACCCGAAGTATAAACTGCTGCCATTCTTTTAGCTGAAAATTGTGATCAGTACCTAGATTAGGTTGTGTTTAGGGTTCCGTAGAATTTTCGAACTTGTAATCTACTAAACAGCCATAAATTTAACATTAGGTACTCTCCAAGCAGGATATGCTTGTACCATACTGAAGCACGGGTCAAGTGAGCCAGTTAAGTAATTAACCCTACAACCGAGGGCTTTTGTTTGACTTTCAAATCGCTCCACAGAACTATGTTTTTGGTCAGGCTATCGCTTTGGATTAACCCTCTAATTGTAGGGCTCACCTCAGAATTAAGCGTACAAATATTTTGATAAACGATACCGTATTAGTAGCTGAGTTTGTTTAGATTAGTTTTGTTTCTCGTTTGTGAATTGTCAGTTGTTATCTATGGACCTAGGGGCAATCGAAAATAATTAGAAGCAAAAGAATTATATTGACTATCATTATTTATTTATTTGTTTATTTAATAATTGTGTAGTTTATGGACAAAATAACCAAAAATAAATATTGACTACCTATAAAAAAAACACAAATATTTTTGAGTATCACTACACTATCATTTTATCCGAAGTTTCGTTAACATTTCCACGATCGATACTATCGTGTATCGCGATTTTTGATTTCGTTCTTTCCAGAATTAAACCAGGTTTCGTTTTAAATATTATTATAATCAAGGTAAGGTGCTGGAAATTTCATGCATAGCTTAGTTTTTCGTTGAATAAGTAATACTAACATAAACTACGCTATGAGTGGCATCTCATAAAGAGTTGCCGTGAAAGGGGTTATTAAAAGCCTTGTTTTATTGTTTATCTTCACCCGTTTTCTTTCTACCAATAAAGAGTCCCATAACATAAGCCGTAAGAACCATTTCCACAGTAATATTAGTATGAAATACAAGAGTAGCGTGTTTCAACTTCAAATTTGTGCATTTATATTCATGGCTTCATATGCATCGCTTGGATTCATTCTTTTATTGGAGCCGTTACATTTATGATAAGTTATATTATGGCTTAATATGTGTTAAGAAGGTTTTTTGGGGGTTTGATAATACAACGTCTATTTAGTATGGGAAACATATTGAATTCTTTGCTTTACTTACATTGATCAGCAATAAAATGATAAACCTTGTATTTGGCTATCGAAGCATAAAATGTGGCTTTCTTAATAGATTTGTGTATGAAATAATAGTATTTTATCAAATTAAATTTCATTTTCAGTTTCATAATTAAAGGTTTTGACTTATGATATTCTGCCGGAGATTAGTAATTGTTGACGCTTATTTTGTTCCATTTTATCCTGGTACCAGCAAAAGAGACAATTATGGATTACAAATATAAATAAATCAATTTAGTTTTTCCTTTTCAACCCGTTCAGATACAGTATTGCAACTAATTTAATCCAGTTTTATTTGGTTTCATCAAAATCAGTGTTAAACTGATTTGTTAAAACTTTGTCATCAATGTTTACATTTCATATAAAATGAATGCACGAAAATATAAAGCACATAGCAATCGGGCAATAACATTCACACTTCTGATTAAAAAGCTGTTTGTTATCTATAGTTTTATTCTATAACTTTACGCCAGTTATATCCAAAGGTGAAGCAAATCCTTTTTACCATGTTTAGCCATTATTTTACAATGTTAGTCTCATGTGATAGGGACTATACTGCTACATGTCATATACCGAGCACACCACAGTGTTTGAAGCTAATCATCATCATCATCATTATCTTCGGCATGGGACGTCCACTGCTGAACTGGCGTCCCCGTGCTACGGAGGGCACGTAAATGTCGGTCCCGGTTGATATCTATTAAGATAACAGTCGCTAAGCCATGTCAAAGGCCTTGGGGCGGCTTGAACAACTTTGACACTAGTTTGACCACTAACCATACGACGGCTGAATGAATGAACCACTCACCAACCAACGACCAGTTAAAAGTCTTCAAATTTACTTTGCAGTTGAAATTGAGTTATTCATTATTGAGTAGCCTTGAGATACAATGTGTTTCAGCGTATATTTGCCGTTGCAACCACAGATCTAAATGTCAAAAGTTCACATTCACCGAGTGAAACTATTGTGAGCGTCCCACGCGTAATGCTAACATGCCAACTCTATTATTCTTTGGCTAAAGTCAACGCGGATTGTTTTGTTAGTGATTATGTTTTAGCTTTGCTAGGGTTAATGTTGTAAAGACCTAGGAGGTAAACTGATTACGAATTAAAATGATAAAGCCATCTCCACCTAAGAACTGTTTTGTATCGCGAGGACTATTACGACGACGTATACTGACAAAGAGTGCATATTTTATTGTATTTAGAAGTACATGACTGTATAAATATGTTTATTTAGTTACAATAGTACAAGCTTCTGCTTAGTTTGAAATGAAACGACCGTGTGTAAGTTGTCCAATGATATTTATTATTATATTCGTTGATGTTACAAACAATATCGTCCTGTGTGAGAAACGAACTACAAATTCGTAAGTGCATAGCATCTTAATAACTACCTGAACTATAGCGCCACGGACAACCATTTATGTTTTTTTTTTTTATTTAGAGAAATTTCCGTCTTTTTTTTTCAATATGCTGTAATTCTTTCTGTCCTAACTTTGATAGATAGAATTGTTGTGTTTGAGGTTTAGAAAGCTATAAACGTTCGTATTGAAGAAGAATTTTCGCCATAAAATTGTATCTAAAACAAAAGTCATACAGTAACAATACATTTTATCATGCGCATTTTTTTAAAGTTTGTATGAGATTTACTTTACAAAATGTAATCCATAAAAATGTAATGTAAAAGGTCTAGACTGAAAGAAATGTTCGTTTCTTTACAAAACTTTTGGTATTCAGTCGTATCTGTTTAAGCTGGAGGTTGACCTCAATGTACTACGCGAATAATAAGGAAAGCGGGTTCATTTTAAGGTCAATGCTCAAAAAAGGTCCGATGTAGGCCGTTTTCTTACAATATTTAAGATTCTTGTGTAGTTAACAACGGTCCCTGATATAAACATTTACGAAATGCTCATTTATTTATATGTTATGTACAAACTAGTTTTAATATGTATAGGATTTATTTTGATTTGGCTGAAAATTTTGAGGGTAGTAGGGTGTGGTTACCTTGTTATGTCCTAATTAAAATAGGTTTCTTATCCACCTTTTATCGTATTTTACTACTAAGGAGTTTTTTTAGAGTTGAATGTCTACCATATTATTACATTAACTGTACCTGAAATGAGTTATTCTGTAATTTTTTGTTGCTGATTATAAAAAAAAAATATTGGATCCTGGTCTTCAAAACTCTCCATGATACTAATCGAATTTGGCTTGACGTTTTAGCTGTAAGACCGTAACATACAGACGTAGAAACTTCTGTATTAATAGTATGGGTATGGACTTTTGAGATAAATAGAATATAATGTAGTTATATTACATAACACTATATTTTGTACCAAACCGTCTCCCAAAGACGGACTACAGCAAAGCATCTCATTGTAGACCGATCAGTGCGCACAATAGTCAGCGAGCTCTAACCTCATTCACCTAGTTAACGGTGAAGCTTACACGTAATTCAACCGCGTTGATCGATCAAAGCTGTGCTAAGTTCTGCTCTGATTATGTTTGAGTGTAACGCTTAGAGCGTTTCTGAGACTACAGGAAAGAAAAATGAAAACAAAAAAATGGGCAATACACGATGTATTTAATTAACGTTTATACCATCGGATACAAAAGTTATATTACGCAAGTAAAAATATTTCGATCACAATGATTTTGTGTTTTTGTTATTGACTCATCTATTGCCGTTTATGTATAAGAATTGGAATATGGTTTCAAGCATTGCTTATAGTTACTAGTTTAAATGAGGAATTAATTTTCACAGCACACTTGTCAGAAAAAATAGTCCTAAAAAAATGTTACTACTAACTTTTTACACGAAATACAAGCAAAAAATAGCGCAGTTAACATTGTTATTTACATTTTTAGTTGGGGTTTTCTTCAAGTTAATACATTATTACAGCAGTATAGCCGTAACTACGGTTTATGGCCGGATATGCCGCCGGATTCCGGGTATACCCTCCACCCTGGATACCGAAACTAAAGCGGACTTAAATTAGGTTAACTTTACCATTACTTTTTAGGTAAAAATATTTTATTTTTACCTGACTACGCAACACAAGAAGGGTTTTTAGTTTGCTGCATTCATTTTATATTTATCATCATATTATCATATTATTTGTTTTTCTATATTTGTAGGATAAAAGCAGCGTCTTGTCCAGTAATTGAAGTAGGTTGAATAATATTATAAATTATTTTAAAAAAAGCTTCTCTGCTAGGTTTGGAGTTCTTTTCAAAAGCTAAAGTTAAAATATTGAGCCAAACATGTAATTGTAATTACCCGAAAACAGTTGAATGGTTCTTGTATTATTTAACATTATACTATCTACTCTAATAAGAATCAATAACCATAAAAATAATCACAGCTTTTAACTCATCAGAAATGATGTCTTTATAAGTATTGCAAAACTAATAAAATAAACCACAGTAATTCCTTGAATTTATTTGTATTACAATCCGAACTGTTTTCGGTTTCGAAAGCGTTGAACTATCATAATATTAGATCTTTGTTTATGGGCCGTAATATAGTAATAATAGAACGATTTCAGTAGCGCTAAAGATTTAGATATTGTTAGCACTTTATAAAGGTAATACGAAAACTGTAATAATATATATGATGCCATTTGGTTTAGTTATTTGAATACTGAATAATAATAATGTTAGAAGAACGAAACGTGGATTGTAGTAAGTTTTTTTTTGTAAGACAAATCCCGCAGTAAGAATTTTGCATGCGCCTCGGGTACTTTTACAAACATACAAATAACGGAAACAAAGTACAACCAGATCCAAAACGGATCCAGATCCAGATCCAAATTATTTGCGGATCGTACAAATAATTGTTACGTGTGGAAATCGAACCCGCGATCTCCGTACAACGGTAGGAGCGTGTTGACCAAAACCATTGCGGCACGGATGCAGTAAAATTTGCAATTGTAGCATTGCTATCATGCCAGTTTATTAGTTTATAGAAATAAAACTGTGACGTATCGACACAACTTTATTTGTTTCTGATTCCTTATAACAACTCGTATTTAATTCGCATGGAAAGTATAACATTATAATACAAATTTTCCCGAAATGTTGCTGGTTGCCGAAAAAAAAAATAATTTCAATAAAATTTCGCATGATTCGACTATTAAACCTGGCCACCGATATTGTATACCAGGACTATATAACACTAAAAGAAAAAATAAACATATTATTTCTCCCTTCATTACCAACGAACTTGCAAGTCGCCTAATGATTTCCCAATGAATAATGAATAAACATAACTCATTTGTCAAACGCATGTATTATTTGTATCGAAGTGTCGTTTGTCAACTTTTATCACTGTTAATGGTAATAATGTTGACGTCACAGCTCGTGACGTCATAGACTTAATAGTTTTTATATACAGAAGACAGAGTGCTTGGATTTATATGAATGACAATGAAATTTATTTATCGTCGTTTTAATGGTTACTGCTTTAGTGAATCTAATGATCAAAACATTAATAAATTATCATAATCTTATGTTTAGTACTTTTGAACGTGCGATAATATTTACAGAAATATTGACATTTTCTAAGTGATGATCTCAAAGAAATGAAGGAAGTATATTTGAAAAAAAAACAAAGCCACTACAGGGACCATTACAGCGCATTACGACTAAGAAACTATAATGTTTATCTTGAGACAGTACCTACGCCGTATTTGATGATCAAAATTATTTTACAAGCACACAAAGGAACCGTAATTGTACTAGCAAGAGATAATGCTGACCATAATTTAGTATTGAGCTAATTTTGTTTGAAACTACTACAGTTTTAATGACAGACAATTTTTGTTCGTAATTTACACAACTTAGATAATTACGCTTAAGTTCTAAATCAGACCTACAGTGACTACAGAAGTTTATTTTAAAAGAAAGGTAAAAAAAGATTTCACTCCATTCCATTTTACGACGTTTAAATTTTATTCATCATTTCGTCAGGTGCCTTCCTCCAGTGACTTTCAACACTAAAAAGCCATCAGGCATCCATTAGCTTTTATTGTTTTGATACTTATCTTTTTTTATCCTGCGTCGATGGCTGTCATTAGGAGTTCGTGTCGTTTGCCTTTTCAAGCGTAGGCGTAGGAAGTTTCGTAGGTAGATAATAGCTACAGAGATTTAGAGTGTGAATAGAAAGTGGGTTAAAATCGTGTGTATATTTTAAGTGTTTTATAGAAAAAAAATATTTTTTACAGTTCTCAATATGCAGTTAATTGTGGTCAATATTTTCGATTAATAGGAAAAACTAAATTTAATTCAATATTTTCGTTTAATAGAAAGAAAAAAATTTGCATATTTTGACTTTTGACATATTTCTGCAATACCTTTAACTAACTCATTTTTTTATCTTAAAATTGGCTGGACACGATTCTGCTCGTCTAGAAAGATACCTTAACACTGCCCACAGCTACGATTTACTACAAAATATTTTCAAAAAACATTTATCTACTAATCTATATCTATACTTAATATTATAAAGCTGAAGAGTTTGTTTGTTTGTTTGTTTGAACGCGCTAATCTCAGGAACTACTGGTCCGATTTGAAAAATTCTTTCAGTGTTAGATAGACCATTTATCGAGGAAGGCTATAGGTTATATTTCATCACGCTACGACCAATAGGAGCGGAGTAGCAATGAAAAATGTTACAAAAACGGGGAACATTTTGAGCCATTCTCTCTTATGTGACGCAAGCGAAGTTGCGCGAGTCAGCTAGTAATTAATATATTTCAAGTGTTTTACTGATTAAAATATTTCAAGTAAACAAACCTCCTTGCCTCTCTTTGTCTAATTAGACCTAATCTTATACAAAATCATAAAGAAACACAGAGCTCCAGAGAATACGGCACATATTCTTAACATCAATGCTACCATTTGTCTGCAACTGTCATTTGCCTGAAGGCAGTGAGCGTGGGTATAAAGTGCCCGCATACGTATAATTGAAGATGTGGGCGCTAACGGGTTAAGCACTGAATAGTGCTATTTGACATCAATGATAATTGAATAGAAAAATTGTGAGTTTAATTTCTTTTAAAGGTACTAGCGTACTTTAATTTTATTTTGTATGTTATGTTAAACATGTGAAAGTATAGGTGGGTGTGTAATTGTATATTGTAGGCGCAGAGTTTACTCGATACAAATTACATATAGATTTTATGACGCAGCATACAAATTTAGTAATTGTAATTGATACCGTTACATAGTTTAGATATTAGAGTAACGCATACGCCATATTTTTTTAAACATAAATGAAGCCCCGTGTAAGGACTGGTGTCATCATAATAGAGAAAAATGTCATAAAACAACTGCCAACTTAACACCTAAAGGGCGGTTTCATCACTTCTAAATAAGTTTTGGTTAGCTTATCAGGGGAAATTTGGCAGTTGCTTCCATACATTTGCTGCTTAACTATTGGATAGGGCACTCGACATTTATCGTAAAATTGAGAGACAGAAACTGATCCATACTTGAAAGGCCAAATCGGACATAACAATGAACCTCAATATAAAATTGTAGATGTTATTCACAAAAAGGTATTACTAAGATACTACAGCTATTTAACTTAATATAGATAGAAAACCTTCTGATAACGTAAATTTTAGTACCGTCTCAATATAAACCGTAATAAAATTGCCAAACAGTCTAATAATACTGGTATTGTCTTATTGAGTTTATACGAGAACAATGAAATATCTGCCATTTGAATTGTATCGATATTTGATAGCAAATGACTATAAAAAAACGTTTTGACTTAAGGTAAGATCATAAAAGAGCGTCTACTTGTAATGCTACATAACAATGAGCCAGCGTACGTTCGGTGTTGTGTTGACTTCATAATCGAAACTGTTACATATATAAAATTGTATATAGTCGAGTTTATGGGTGGAATGTGAGTATAACCGAGCTTTTATAAGTCTGCTTCCATATAAATACATTAAAATTTGTATGGCTAATCTAATTAACTAGAGAAAAACTACACCACTTTTCTTCTTGTGTACGTGAAGTTTCCCTGAATATTCGAAAGTATTTATGTTTCTCTTCGATGAGATTTTCTGTAAATTCGTAAGTTACGAGTTTACCACATGACAGTCACACTTAGGAGTCGTCAAAACATGTTACCTCGTCTAAAATACTCATTTACGGATTGTGAAAGTTTCATATTATTATCTGTTTCCATAAAAGTCAGTTCGATAAAGGTCAGATAAAAGCTCCAATGTGTATTCCTTACAAAAACTGGCGATAAAACTGAATTGAGAATCAAAATGGCAGCGGTTTGCCTATGAATGATGGCAATCGTAATTAGATCTTCGCATTGTGAAATGTAGATCGATTTGCTTCATAGATAATAATATACATCATTCATTTTTACCTACAATTTCTGTTCAAGCTTCAGTTCAAGTTTTTTCTTTCTTTTGACTGCCGGCCTTTTAGCAGCCCTTATTTAGCAAATTAGATAAAGCTATTGATAGATTTGTAAATCTTTTCTCAATCAATATTTTTAAAATTTTATTTTATGAGCAATAGTTCAACATGAAGAATCCCTATATTTTTCTTTTTATCGTGCAATGCAGACTTTGTTGTTAAATGTCTTTATTCTCTTGCTAGACTACAGGGTAAGTGTATTATAAGCATAATTTCTTTAAACCTAGCGGTATCTATTATGTGTAAACACACTTTGACTTTACGATTTTTAAAACTGTCTGTATAAAACATTTCACGTTGTAGAAACTTCATAATAATATGAATTAGATACCTACCTAGGTATAGTTCTACTTCATAAATTCTATCAAAAAACGTTAACCACAAGCCATAAAACCTCATATTTTAAAACATAAGCTTGTAATAGGAGCGTGTGCCTAATTTATGTCAAAAGCGTGGCTATTAGCTGGCGGTATAAAGGGACGAACGTATCGCCAGTTATCGGGCGACGGGCCAATTTAATTATCAATAACTGTAGTAAGTTAGTGGTGAATATCGATGGAATTTGTGACTTAAATCTAATTTAATTAGAGTCGGATTTTGATTGAGACGAAATGGTATATGTGATATTAAATTCGTTTGCTATATTTTACAGATGTTCCTACAAGATATGTTTCTCAGAATATTTTGTTGAAAACATAAAATTCGTTCAAGTTCTCCATAATGTATGATTTGTACTGTAATCATGAAAAACATAAATTTACTATTTGTGTGGGTAATGGAGTCAAATGCCAATAACTAATAACTATACTAATTACTTGTGGCTTAATAAATACTTTGACATTCAAGTCCTATTACTCATTGTCAGAATCACCGTAGCCGTGCGTAGCGAATGCGTAGGCAGCGGTGGGCGTAGAGGTCTACGAATTCAACAAATATAGAGCTACGCAAACCGCGTAGCACTGCAAAACATTGCATAGAATTTATTGCGTTATACGAAGTCTTATTTCTTCAGTCTTTCTTTCAGTCCATACGACCGTAGCTTTTTAACTTAATCCTCTAAGAACCTAAATGAAAGAGAATTTTTATCTTGAGACAAATTGCCCCAGTTAGTTTGTAAAGGCCAGTTAATGTGGCCTAAAAATAGAAAAGATAATATTTTATGTAAGAATAACGTCGCGTAGTACCAGATATTTTTTATAGTGAATACAAGAGTATAAAATTATTATGGCTTGGATAAACGCGGGTTGGAAATACTAAGATAGTCTGGAAGACAAAGGTTTTTATAAACTAGTATTTTTTATGATGTGGTTTATAAATGTAGTACGAAAGCGTCGAATATGCTGAGACTTATGAATTCGCACTTGGTACCTATATAAAATAGGTAAATATAAATATTTCCTACCTCTATATATATAATTGTTTTTTCTGCGATGATTATACTTATGTACCTAGTCGTATTCATACAATTACATAAGTAATTTCGAACGTTTAATTGTTATTATAGAGCCTAAATAAACAAACTAAAATAATTTATTTATCGTAACAAAAAAAACAGACAATTTAATTATACTCCCCATTGTTTATTTGTCTAATTGCTTTCTCTCTGAATTGTAAGGGATCCTCTCAAGAAACGTAAACAATTCAGCGCTACAATTGACGTTGAAAAGACATTGAAAATCGCCATCAAGCCGAAAATTGCCGAAGAAATACGACGATAAACGAATTAATTTGACTCGCATACTAAAATATGGCAACTTTACTACAAAACTATGAATTTTACCGTCAATTTCATGTCTTGTTTCAAAGAAAACTACTACACGCACAAGGAATAAATTTTGTGTTACAAGGGCTTTTATATTATTAGCACAGGAAAATTTGAAACAACTGCACATTATTTGCGTTTTACATAAATATTTACATAAGGTCCTAGGTTTAATTCCTATACAGTTCTAGTCTAGCAAGAAGTATCGGCGCGGCGTTTTACCACCTTACCCATTTAATTACAGACATCGCGGGCTGTAAAGTACACAACATTGCGCCTTAGCTTTACAAATCAATATTGAAGAAGTCATAATTCACCAACTTAAAAATGGACCGTAAAATCCCTAATAAATAGGCCCGCACGCTGTCGATATCGATAAGAAAGTTTAATTCGATAACTTGCGAACCGCTCGGCTTCAAATTAATGTGTATACATTCGATAAGAACCGCCATTTTAATTGGCGCTATAAATCTTAAACCTGTGAATCGACTGTTGAATCAGGTTTGGTTCCTGATTGAATTAATTAGGAATATTGTATTAATGGTTTCGAGTATTGTGCGTGAGTGGTTGGCGTGATAATGGTGTTTGAGTTGATTGAAGTGAAATTGATTCTAATGGAGTATTTTGTTTGTTTGTTTATCAAAATATATTCCGGCAATAGTAGCTACTTTTGTAGCTATAATGTTTCCAAAAGGGATAGGTAGAGGTGTATATTCGTTCATGGATATATAGCTAAGTATGGTTTCTAGCTACATGTGAATGGAGGCAAATATAAGTATCACCGTTTTAACGGAGGTCCTCTCCAAACCGACCCATATTGGAATTGATTAAAAAAAAGCCTAGTCGTACCAAACTAATTGGACCCAGGAAGAATAGCTACAGTTCCAGTATATCTATGCTTCCTGAGTCAATATAATTAGGCTGTGTTATCTTTCTTTTAATGAAAAATCACAAAGAAGGATCATTTAGACTTTCTTCGAATGCGAGGAATCTAGTCTTTATTATTATTTTTTTGTGAATAGATGCTTACACATTCCTTAGATTTTGCGCTGCTTCTATGCAAAAAAAGTGCACGCATAATATTTTTCAGAAACACACAATATTCATGTTATTGTAACATTTTCGTTTGTAACAAAACAATCGGGCGGGTCTCGGTGGATGAACGTCGGCTTTTTCAATTAACTCAGCTGTTAATGGAAGAAACGGTTCGGCGGGTTCGACCCGGCGACCCGACGTTATCGATGTCGGTGTTTCTAATGTATGTACAACACTAGCTGTTATGCATGCTGAAAATTTAGGGTAGCTGTATTGACTGCCTCTGTGGCGCGGTTTTTGTTTGTTTGTCGTATGGTTAGTGGTCAACCTAGTGTCAAAGTTATTCAAGCCGCCCGAGAGGCCTTTGACATGGCTTAGCGACTGTTATCTTGGTAGACAACAGCCGGGACCGACTTTTTACGTGCCCTCCGAAGCACGGAGACGCCCAGCTCAAATACCACTATGCGGTCACCCATCTATGGAATGGCTGCGCCAACGGTTGCTTAACTCACTCAGATCATTTTATTTTGTATTAAAGTATTTCTTAATATTAGCCTGGAGTTTGAGTAACCGGTAAATGTCAATAGGCTCGCCTCGTATTACAAGGGACTGACATTGTTAATGACGAAACGTGGATGTATTTTCATACACCTCTGCCTACATCTTTGGGTATAACAGGCGTGATATCAATACGCCTACGTTTCGTCATTAACAAGTTAGTCCCATGTAATAGTAATTAAGCCTATTGGCACTTTGCTAATGCCATCAAGAAGAATCCATTTAAAACCATCAGATCAAATCAAATCATCCATATAGTTATCGTCATTTTAAAATCTGAAATTAATTTAAAACCATCAATTCAACTGTCTCTACGTCCATTGTTTCCGATGGCGCATACCGTCACAATACGTTCAGTAATCAAATCGACTGGGCGGCCTTGTGTTCAAACACATCCAATGACTTGCCTATTAATCGATACGGAAACGTGTAAACGATTATGTTGAAGAGTTTCTTTCTTACATTTTGTTTAAAGGGAAGTAAAAAAGTAACTGAAGAAAGATTAAGAGTAAAAGTCTTAATCTATTTTCAAGATGTTTCTGCCAAATCTATTTATCTGTTAATTATCTCACTGCTATCCACTGTTGAGTAAGAAGTCCTTTTGTACGCGTACTTTGTATGGCTTTGTGCTTGTCTCTTCCATTGCAGTCTTCCACATTTCACGATATCATGCGACTCTATCAGAGCAACACAATAATTAATTATTGAAGTTATGTCGTTCACATACGTCTCCGCCCGCCTTTAAAGTTTCATATATTATCTTAACGGCTATAATTCGTAGCTATTTAGGAGCCAGTGTTTGATATTGGGCCTTCAACTGGCTAAATTGTAAAAATCAAAACATGTAGGTTTGTACATACATTCACATTTCACATCTACTTTAGTATGAAATGACGCTGTTATAAGTACCTTTGTTATGGTGGTCAGAAAGATACTAAGAGGCTGACGTATACATAAGTTGGTTACATATTTTCTTATAATCTGTACAGGGGCACGATGCGTTCAACCGTGCGGATACAGTTCACTGACTCATATCGTATATTAAGTAATAACACAAAGTAAAACTATGATTTTATGTTGGTATATAAACTTTATCCATCAAAAATAATCTTATACGTCTTTGAACTATCTAGGTATTACTTCAAGAACTGTTTAAATAACTAACAAACACAGTCCTCGAATGAGAAGTGCCAAAAGTTCAACACGATATTGCAAATTGTCGACTTTTGCATGCCTTATTTTATGTTATACTGTAAACGCTAGCAAGAACTATTTTATGAACTAAAAAGCCTAAAAATCGTTATAAACTATGTTTTTTTAGTAGTTTCTTTTACAGGCTCTACATACATACATGCATACATGCGTAAAATCACACTTTTTTCCCATAGAGTTAGACATACACCGAATAAATATAAAAAAAAAGTCAAAAGGTCCAACTAAACTCCTACAAACAGTTAATACTTCTATATAACCCGGTACAGTACCGTAAGAAAGCCGGCTAAGTGAAAACTAATTTATTTACGAGAAGTGTAATGCGACTTGTACCAACGACAGCTTTGTATTGAGCGGTAAACTTACTGTTACGTTGTTCTTAGATGTTTGTTGACTGAACGAATGAGGTTAGCGCTGTGAAATTGTGCATTTGGTTTACTTTCAAAGAACGTGAAATGCATATGCAAACCATATGCTTTGTTCAAAGTGTAGAACATTGGTTTGCAAGTAAACAGTTCAGAAATCATTTTGGCAAAGCACTATCTGTATTAAATATAGTAAAGTAAACTTATAAACGGTATTTTGTACTAGGTTACAAAACGACTGTAGCCCGATTCTCTACTTCTATAGAGTATCGACAAACTGCTAGCTATCGAAAAATTTTGTATGAAAATTTTATCAGCGATGCTAGCAGGCGTCTCAGGAATTATTTTGTCAGTACATTTTAAATGTAAAACTCTCGATACTCGATGGTTCCAATAGTAGAGAATCGTGATATTTATATCAATATGACGCTTAAACGCTTCATTTAAAATGGCATTCGTGTCGATTATAATTTAATGACGTTTAGTAAAAATCTATTTATAATAACGCGTAAGTAATATATATAACTAGCTGACCGGTGCAACTTCGCTTGCGTCACATAAGAGAGCCATGATTTTTCCCTTTGTAACACTTTTCACTGTTCCTATTGGTTGTAGCGTGATGATATATGTATAGCCTATAGCCTTCCTCGATAAATGGGCTATCTAACACTGAAATATTTTTTCAAATCGGACCAGTAGTTCCTGAGATTAGCGCGTTCAAACAAACAAACAAACAATCAAACAAACAAACTCTCCAGCTTTATAATATTAATATATATAGTATAGATATACATTTACCTCATACTTTTTCCTCCTCACACTTTTCTTGACCACTCTGAATGTCCATTTTTCCAAGGTACCAATAAACTTGCAGTAAAATAAAACAGAAAACCTAACTACTTGATTACAAAGCCCACAAAGGTAAACGTACAATTTATTGCGAAGGAAATCACGACATCGATACAATAGTCCCTTTCATAACTTTTATCTTTTGTATGTATGTTTGTATTCCTGTGATCTTTTACCTTTAACCTGAATATCTTTGATTCCCTTTTATAAATTATCATATGAGTAAGTAATATTGGTGTACTTTGGGGCCAATGTTAAAGGAAGTATCGTATTTTCTGGGTGGATAAAATGTCACTATTTGTTTTGGCCTCTTATATTTTGATTCAAATATCTACATGTTTCGTTATTTCAACAATTTTTCCTATCGTTAAATCTGCTTTTTATAGGCCAGGCATTTAATTTTTATGTAAGTAGACACATTAATTTATAACAACGTGTTTCATATTACAAGTATTTTAAAGACATTTGAGGTACTGTTAGACAGAAAATACTCTTTAATATGAGATACTGTAACGCATCGAATACGATATAAAACTAAATATAAGCACGGTGATCCAGCTTGCATTCCTGTATAAAAAGTTGATTCACAATTATAAAAAAATATAATAAAATATGTATTTATTTGTACATTATTATGACGCGTAGAGCTCCAACTCAAATCTACTACCATAAATCTCTTACCATTTACAACTACTAAAAGTAACTCAAATCCTTTATCATCAACCGCCGACACACATTCAACGTCAAAACCTTGATAAGTACAACACAAAAATACCACCACTAAAAGGAAAATCAAATATATATTTACAATACCTAATCGAAGAGCCAATGGCTAACATGAAAGCGATGTCCATGTATAATTCATAGGCACCAAGCACCTGGCTTCGTATCGATTGGGCCGCCCTTGTTCGTCATTAAGCGTGACACACAGTTGGAGCGTGTAGGGACGTTTTTAACGCGTGAGCCGCGCGGTTCGTGTGATATTCGGATATCTATTGTACTCAGACGGCAAAATTGTGAGACAGGCGTGGATTGGAGTGCCGGAGTGAGTATGATTTCAAGCAGTTAGATGGAAAACCACACATCTCAAGAATACTATAGCAGTTGCACCAGTTCCTACAAATAGTTTAACCGCGTGCTTTTTGCAATAACCCTATTTATCTATTAGGTGGTCGCTCTATCGCGGGTGCTGAGGAATGTTCAGAATTACGAAACCGACCGAAGCGATTACCGCAGCATGCGTATTTTTTAACACAAACTCTTGGTTACACAAGATCTCTCTTTCGCTATGCAAATTAAGCAGGCGTTAGCGACTTGGGCTCGCTGCGTCACCAAAACCACTCGGAAAGACTGCCGTGCGCTACGTTTCAAACGCACCCGCCACGCAGCCGCGCTTCGTGTGGATTGCGCTTTATCTACCTTCTCCATAGACATTTCTAGACTCACTAATTAACTCAATTAAAGGTGAGAAATTATACCTTGTACGTGTTTTTTTGAACAATTAAGTACGGTTTCAATGGTTGGTATTATTTTTTAGTGTTGGTTCGTCAGTGGGTGTATTGAATGTTTTAAGTACTGTATTTTTTATAGAAATAGTGCCAAGCAGGTTAATTTATTGAACTTAACGATGAGTATTTTAAACGTAAATGCCACAATAATTAGTAGTAAATTCATTACCACTTATCACCGCCTTGTCACAAGTTCACAAAATGTATATGATTTGTGTTGCTTACTATTTTACGTGCTTAAATATTGGAATTGTTTTAAGAGCAATGGATAGATACCTTGAATAGAACACTTTAAACCATTTTATAAGTACCTATAAATACGTAAAACTTATATGATTACTTGCTATGTTTACTTCATCAAGAAAAAACTATAGTCAAATCAATGAATTTCCCTATAACTAGGCTTCTTCAAATGCGCTCTATAAATCCAAGAAAATTTCAAGCCCCACAAACTAACGTATTCTCAGAAGATTGCCGGTTAACAGGCAAAGTTTATTGTAGTACCGTAATACGCAATACAAACTTCAAACCGTATGCTAAGCTCTAACTAGTGTTACAGGAATTTAATACGGTGCAAAGTTTTTTCTTTGTAAGTTCTCCACGAGCCTAGCTTGCGAACAGTTTTATTGCTTTCGTGGCCGTTTTACTGAAGTCGTGGCTTATTTTACAAAAGAAGAACTAGAAACGATTTGAAGAATAAGATGGGTTGATGATAGTGATGAACACTTTTGGAACATGTAGGAATGACTGGTAAAGCTTTTGGAAGATAAAAGCACTATTAGCATAAAAAAAAATTACGTGAATAGAAAAACATTTTTGGCTTGCAGTTAGTAGACTGATTACAGAAAAATGTAATGTATGAAAGAATAACTACTTTAATAAAAAGGATTTTTTATGGTGTTGATGTAAAAATCTAAATAAAAATTCTGGGTCTGCTTGGGATGTTATTATCATGCGAAACACTCGACACTAATTAACAACACAAAACTATTTCAGCAAGAAAAGTCGATACCGTCAGCGCTTATAAATGTTAGTGCAGTAATAAAACCTCCTAAAATTACTGACCATAATTTAGGTACTTCCCCTAATCCGTTTTATTGCTTAATTCATATCCGGGTAAAAAATACAACAAAACATTTCTAAAGCACAACTAAGCCCTTATCCGGGCTAAATCATATTCCGTCATAATTCAGTTACAGTTGGGCACAGCAAAAACGTCCCGGTTACCCGGGTGTACACGGATAACACGGATAACCCGTCTCCCGTCGGTAATTAACTTAAGAATTTCCTCGAGGCGCGGTTCGAGATTTCACAGGCGGTCGCTACCCTCTTTGAAGAATGACAATGAACATTGTGACATACAGGTAATTAGGATTGACGTTGTAACTCAATATTTTATACGGAAATTTGACCTTTTTCAACCAACAAAAATCACAATCAGTCATTCTACGTCAGTCCTTGAAATATGAAAATGCGTAAGGCAGGGTACAAAAAGATATTGACAATGTTAATACTGCCATATGTCTCATCTATGACCAACATTGATATACACATCTTAACTATTAACTTCTTGATGTGACAAGAATATGGTAAAATAGGACCATTCCACTAATACGTTATTGTTACTGCAGCTCCAAAAATCCTTAAAACCTACCCTAACACTAAGAAACTCATCATTTTTAAAGCCACTAATAGCAGTAAAGTCTACAATTTCGCATAAATAACACCAATCAATTTTATCATCGTACATCGACGAAAAATTCCGAAAAAACTGCGTAATATTCGGCAGTTGCATGATAAAAGAGGAAAATATGAAAACACCAATAAAGTAGCGTATGAATATTTAAGTGTTCGTTATTTGTGTCGGCCGTATGTTCTAAGGTATACATTTTTACTCAGCCTCGTGTTTGAATCTTGAGATTATACCAATTTTGTTTGTTCTTCCTCTCCTTGTTTTATATTGCTGTGATGAATTGAATCTGTGATTCGCTGGAATAATATCAGTTGATGAAAATTCGTGGTAAATAAATAAAGACGTAAAAATTTTATTGGATTACTTAATAATTAAGTATAGTTTTTATAATAATTTGAAATAAGCCCATCTATGTTCAAAGTGCCATCACGAGCGTATCAAAATAATATTTTAATTCGACGATGGTAAATGGATTTAGACAGAATAAGAAGCTTAAAAAGTCGGTAAGAGATTTTCTTCTATTATTCTAAACCGGTCTACTAATACGTGTATTCTAGAAGTGATCACTTGAAACCAAACAAATATTACTCCATGTGAAGTGAAGTTCAAACTGCTTCAAATCGAAAGTAAAAATAGTTAACGAATAACTCAACACATACTAACTGAATTAAATAATTCATTTTTGAGCTAAATTATTTAAAATTCTATCCATCTCACACAGTAATGAAGCCACGAAACTTAATCTTTAAATTATGTCAAAAATTTGAATATAAAATTGGTGTTTCATTACAAATTGGTATTGTAATAGGTCACCTTGTCGTATGATACCACTTATGAACTTTTTATAGACCACTTAAAAGTTTTATGTGAGTTTCGTGAGAGTCTCGGAGACGTTTGCAACCGATTTACGTAATGGTGATGAGCTTGTGATTTATTTTTTGAATCCGAAACGTGGTCTGGGTTGATTTTGGACATGTAAGCCTTTGGGCTAAAATATTAATTAAAATAAAATTTTGCAACCGTTCAGAAACCATTGGTTTTAGTCGTTACTTTGCCAGTTTTTAAATGCATCTGTCGTAGGCACTAATAAATCGCTAGGACACACTTAAAGCATGGTATCAACCAATTTTTGAAAATATACACAACTGATGTAGGAGATTTTTCACAGAATATTGGTTCTAGGTATGATTAGACACACAAAAAATGACATAGTTACTTGACATTTTTTATTCGATAGCAAAGGGAAATCGGTAATCTGACTTTAACATCGTACTTTGTATATGGGTATACGCAATGAATCGAATCGAATATCGAGTATCTAATACAAACTAATTCAACCTAAACTACGATCTGCTGTAATACTATAACATTTACAAATCTTCCATTCTCGAAACAGTTATAGGCTTTGCACGAAATCTGTCGATCATGAAGTGATAAATACGTTTTATTGTCTATAAACTCTCGGTGTATTTGCAATACCTTTATATCTTCGGCGATTATGGGATTCTGTTGGTGTAGTTTAGATAAATAAGTCTTTATTGTGTTCGATTGCGTATGTGGCGCCAAGGAATTAAGGAAAACAATGTTTCAGAGTTGCGGAAGATTTATGCCTGGTTTCAGAGTATATTTAGCGGTAGTTTATTTTTTCAATAGCGTTTTTTTATATTACTTTATACGCTATTGAAAAGATAAACTGCCGCTAAATGTACCTCAGAAACCGGGGGTTGGTTGTTCATGTTTGTTATTAAACCTGTGTTGTTGCCATTCATTTGTTTTTCACTTAATTCGGAAAGATAGGAACGTAAGCGTATTAGAGAGATTTGATTTTTTTATCAAAGATATAAGTGACAAAAAATGCAAATCTTATACTTCTTTTTTTTTTTTTTTAAAGACAACTCCCGCACTAAGAATTGCTCTTGTGTCGCGGGGACTTTTACAAACATACAAAGAACGGACACAAAGCACAACCCGACCCGAAGCAATTATTTGTGGATCGCACAAATAATTGCTCCGTGTAAATACTTATCTACTACTACAAATACCATATTTATGTAATACGCAACATAAAAAACAAAACATCATCAACTTTCATCATCAAAATTAAACACCAAGTTGATTATCATTAAAACCAACCGATTATAACATTTTATAGACATACTAATTACACGGGCACATGGTCAAATTATCGCTAAAAAGGGTTAATACCTCGTGACCCCTTCGAACGACCTCGTCAACCCTTAAAATGGGTTTTATAACAATTTTCCTTTAGGTCACAATCGAATAACAGTAATATAAAGTAACTAGCTAACACCCGCGATCCTTCTCTCCTTTGTAATAAAAACCGCTTTTGAAATATGTTTGTAAACAAATATTTTTGTGTTCATTGTAAAAATGTATTGACTTGAGTAAGTAGGTATTCGGTCTATATGTTCATTTCTTAAGAGGAAATAATGTTTTAAAGACATTTTTAGAGTATTAAGTGGCACCGCTGTGACATAATCGATCACCACTGACTATTTCCTAACAACGATAGCCGATTTAACTAACCCAAGAAGCGAACCAAAGGCTACAAGCCATAGTTAACTTCTTTTTTATAAAGATACACCTGGTCTTAAACACTATTTGACCATCCCTAAGACGACTACAAGGACTCGTTCATTCTATAAAAATACATCTAGTCCTAAACGTACCTGCTGAAACAAAACGTAACTTTAGTAACTATTGATAAGACTAATCTTTCTTTACACGCTGACATAGTAGTTCTATCAAAATGAATTCACCACTTCCAGAGCAACGGACAAACGAACAGTCACAAAATCAATAGATATACGTTACCGTTACAATTTTAATACTATAGACAGATATATAAGTATCACCAGTAAATCCGTACAGTGGCCAGTATTATGAGACTGAAATTTTTATCTAACATTTCACTAAGACTAAGTTTCGTTTTAGCGTTACAAACAAGCAGACTTTCACAACAACAATAGATTTACGTTACATTTACAATTTTCAGACACAGATATATGTAGAAAAGTATTGACAGAATTCCATTCAAATTGAATTAATTAGTTTTTTCGCAACGCACAAACAGACAGTCGCAAAATCAATAGATATACGTAACCATTACAATTTTAATACTATAGACAGATACATAGATATAAGTATAGATAATAAAACCGAACAGCGGCCAGTATTATAAGACTGTAATGTTTTATACACTGGACCGTAATTTAATTTTATTGCAAAGATTCCCTGATATTGCCCACTGCATCTGTGTTAGGACGATACGCTTTGTTTCTATTGATTGTGATATGTGTTTTGTTATGTATGAGGTGACTGGTTATTGCTTTTATAGCTGACCCGCGCAACTTCGCTTGCGTCACATAAAAGAATCGGTCAAATTTTTCCCCGTTTTTGTTACATTTTTTACTGGTAGGTACTCTGCTCCTATAGGTTGTTGCGTGATGATATATAGCCTGAAGCCTTCCTCAATAAATGAGCTATCTAACACTGAAAGAATTTTTCAAATCGGATCAGTAGTTACTGAGATTAGCGCGTTCAAACAAACAAACAAACTCTTCAGCTTTATAATATTAGTATAGATAGAGTTGGGAAAGAGTGATTTACAAGGCATTTCTTACTAGTCCTTAATGTATATCATGCCTGTGGGAAAGCAGAGATTTAAAACATAACTTGTTATAATATAGTTAAAAAAATGTGCTTTATTGCAAGCGAACGCCAGCGGTCCCATTCGCGTGTTGTTTGATTAAAATAGGTATCTTCCTTAAAATAATGTTGACAATGTTTAATTTCAGTTCTAGGACTATAAGAAATTTGATCAAAATAAGCAGCCAAAATATTAAAATATTTAAATACCTATTTCGTTATAGTTGTCCAAATTTTTGGAGAACTTTGGTTAGAGAGTATCACCGATTTGACTTAGATTTAGATTCACAGATTACAATCAAGACCAATCACAACTAAAACTTTTGTAACAATCGTTAAATTTACTCTAAAAATATTATCATAATAATCGAATGTAAATTAAGAATAAATTATTTAAATTTATAGCCACCGCAGTAGTGAGGGGTATAATTAAGCCTATCGCCCAGTGAGAGTACAATAGTAGCTTGAGTATAGCCAAGAGCGCTGGGAATACAAAGCTTCGCACTTGGGCTGCCTCTTCAACTGTCGTATGAATAGTATAGCTTCAGTTCGCGTTGTCTTACCTAGAACGTACTCACTGGTACCTGTTAAATATTCTATAGTACTACTCTTATGTTTTGTGTAGGGTATTCCTTTTTTTGAAAATGTTGACTGTTGTTTTGTTTTTCTTTTTTGTAGTTGCAGTTGTTTAATGGTTCAGCTAGGATTTATTTACGGTTTGGTTTGATAATTTTTGGTTTAATATATCATCCTCGTTTTAGCTTTGAAACGTATTTTTAAAACGGCGCATTTTTTGGAAAATAATGTCTTTAAGAGCCGATATTACTATTATAAGTATTTAAATAATCAACAAAAAAAAATTGCTTCTTTACAAAACATTTTTTGATAAAAAGGCGTTAACTTATGTATGTATGTAAAATTATTTTATCAATATTAAGAAATAGCTCACATCTTGTAATCCTTAAAATATTTACGACGTTTATCAAATGTTCTGCCAAAGAAAAAACGTAGCATCATTCCATATTACTTGAAAAGTACAAAAATAGTTTGGTTTCGTTCTTCCACAATAAACCGCGTCGTTACTATTTCATAACGGGCCGTCACAGTGGACAGAGGTCGGTCTCAAGGGAGCGAGAAGTTAAAAAGTGTACGTTCTTTGGATAATCCCTTATATGATATAAATAAAGCTTTGGAGATTGCAGAAAACCTGATATATTTTGGACAAAAAACGTGTATTTTCTCAAAAAATTCTAACTTGCTTTGAAAGTAATTTTGATACGTGTGCGTGTACGCAGCTGTAACGCTGAATTTTCACTATACATTGATTATATTTTTTTGTTTATAATAACAATTTACTCCTTTAGAATGTTTTCAGTATAAACAGATCTTAACCAATAAATTATGAAAAAAATATCTATATCAGCTTAGCCTTTCTTCCAAGCTATGTTGGAGTCGGCTAAAAAAAAAAAAATTATGAAAAAAATATCTACTGAAAATTATTTCAACGTTGGAAAGAGCATCATAGTCATTCTTTTAAATACTATAAGAACTGTACTATAAGAATCTGTAAATTTGCTCCTAATAATAATACGACTACACCTGAACGAAGGGAAACCTATTAAAGTACTAATTAAAGCGAACTAACCTTGAATAAACAAACGAAACGATATTTAAAACCGTCACATAAAAATTATATTTATTTAAAACTTCCAACACATCGATATAAGAATTCTATTTGATGTGGTATTTTCATTTTATATTTATTTATAGTGCTTGAAAGCTTTTTAGTTGTATTATATATCACATTTTGTTTGAACTCTTAACCTCTTCTGAAAGTCATCGTTTAATTTTTAAATGACTTACGAAGTCATTTCAAAATTAAACTATAAACAAACCTCGGTAAATAAACTACATATAAAAGGTTTGTCAATATTTAAAATTGAGATGAGAATGTTTAGATATGTGGTAATTAAATTATAAGCAGATTATTTGTTATAATTATGAAGCGACTTAAAAAAAGGAGGCGGTGTTGAATTTGACCGTATTTTTTGACGATAGTGAAAAATGTACTATCTTGTAGATTCTGTTACTAAAATATAACGTAGATGACACATGAATAGTGCTGATTTATTAGCTTTTTTTAACAGATATCATTAATTTATTTATAAAATTAAATGCTATATGTGCTGTAGGTGGTCTATAATTACATTTTGATTACGTGTAAATTAAGTATAATATAATATACCATTCTCAATATGTATGAGAATCATAAAGCATTTTAATCGACACACCACTAACAGACGGAGCTAATAACCAAAGGTTCATCGAACTGTAATTGTCCAATACCATTAAAAGAGAATATCAAATCAACCTGTACAATAGCAAATGAAAAATACACATTTAGACTAGCTGTAAATAGACACTGAAATATAAAAGTAAAAGCCTTTGGAAAAGTTTTATATGAAAGTTGGAAAAATCACAAACACGAAACCATCAGTTATTCAACACACACGTGGAGGGTCCCCACGCTTCCGACGTCTAAAACGAACAGAATTAACGCTTGAAAAATAAATGGGAAAACCACTTACGGAGCCTATTAATCTAACCTTTTTATTAAGCAGAAATACTAAGTTTATTTCCTTTCATTTGATTAATGTTTATCCGTTCTCAAAGCAGCTCGCAATATTGTCATAAAGGTTCACTAAAGTATTACTCAACAAAAACACACTTTCTCCTACAAACACGTTTGATATATTCGGGCTTAGGCTCTTGGGGTAACAAACAAAAGGGAAAGTTTTTTCCGAACCGATACATAATCCACTAGTATGGCAAATGTAGGGATGAATTCATCTTATCGCCATCTTCCGCGAACATAAAATATTCATAGCGTATCTCGCTATACGCACTGACAACACTGATTGAACGCAAGCTCATACATGCATCATGAAGGATATCGTTTTAATAAAATTCCTTCACATTACTACTACTTATCGTATGGTTAGTGGTCAACCTAGTGTCAAAGTTGTTCGAGCCGCCCGAAGGCCTTTGACGTGGCTTAACGACTGTTAACTTAATTGACAACAACCGGGACCGACTTTTTACGTGCCCTCCGAAGCACGGAGACGCCCAGCTTAAATACCAGTATACGGACACCCATCTATGGAATGACCGCGCCAACGGTTGTTTAACCCACAGATCGTTTACCGATCGGTGAGCGCAACTGGCTATGGGCGCTTCACATTAATATAGGGGAATGGAGGATGATATGATATTAATTTTGGCCAACAACCAATTAATTATGTGCGTGGAAAATGAGCTTACAAATTTTGATTATGTTTCTATTTTTATCTTTATTGTTAGCTGAGGGATGGGCTCCCGGGATAATACTCTAGTAATCGTTTTGGTACCCTCAAAATTGACCACTCAAATTTTATTACTTCTGTATTGTTTTTGCGAATTGTTTTATTAAAACCAAATATCAATACTCTACTCGTAATGTAGATTATATTCGTAAACTTATTTTAAGTTATTTTTCGAAATCGTGGTTTTAGTCATCCATAAAATTAGAATCAATATTTTTTTATGGAGTATTGAAACAAATATGTAAATAAAGTTATCTAAATACAGTCTATAAAATAGTCACCTGCGTTAATCAAAATTTTACTTTCACAAAACTATAATCATAAATTTACGAGTACCAGAAAAGTCTCTGCAACTCAAATTTTATCATTAATCAAGCTAAATAATATAGCGTCATATATTTTAATTATCTCCCCCACAGTACTGTGCTACCCCCTTAACCAACCTCTTCGCTATTACTGGTGGTTATTAAGCGTAAAGAGCCCTCAAGAATATTTTATTTGAGAATAAAAAGAAATTATTCAATAGTCAAGTGTTCTGCCGAAATGCCACCGAATTAAGCAGCAATTTGTCTTTTATAACAATTTGAAGATTTTAACGAGACAATTTTCAGTAACAGGTTGTTTATTTTTTGCTGAGACATTAATATTGTGGACGTCTTTTTTATTGTTCAGCTTTCTAGGAAATACTGATTATTTATAATGACGGTTTTTTGTGCATAAATTGACGGGGTTTGTATGAACATAAAAGTTTGAGGAAGGTGTTTTAGAATTCCTCTTTTGGATATTATAGCCAAATAAAAAAATCGGATATAATTTTGAGTAACGATTTTATACATTAAATACTCCTGTAGCTCGATTCTCTCCTGCTATCGACTACTGAGAATCGGCTAGCTATCGAGAAATTTTCTTTATCAGAAAATCTGTTAAGCCCCTTTACCTAGCTCTGTAAGAACTAAAATGTTAAACTCTCAATACTCAGTACAGACTATACATAATTGCGCTGCCGCTTAAATACCGATAAAAATCTATACTAATCTATACTAATATTATAAAGCTGAAGAGTTTGTTTGTTTGTTTATTTGTTTGTTTGAACGCGCTAATCTCAAGAACTGCTGGTCCGATTTGAAAAATTCTTTCAGTGTTAGACAGCTCATTTATCGAGGAAGGCTATATATCATCACGCTTCTACCAATAGGAGCAAAGTACGAGTAAAAAATGTTACGAAAACGGGGAAAATTTTGACGCATTCTCTCTTATGTGACACAAGCGAAGTTGCGCGGGTCAGCTAGTAACTAACAAAACCGTAACATAGTGTAAACACATATGTATCGATCTCAAGTCAAATATCATCGCGTGTGTCGCTGACGAGTTATATGAATCCGAATCGTTAATCACCGACACGAACAAGCCGTTCGGCGGCACTGTACTTAAACTGCGATTAACTATCAAGGCCGTAGGCTTACTTTGCGGTGTTCGGCTTAACGAAGGTTTTAAGGTTAATTCATGGGTTAGGGTGTGTGAGATATCGACACGGTTACTTAATGTATCTCAAGATTGTATTGAAGAAAGCCTTTTTGATAGCCTTTTTTGCTCCATATTAGTAAATTCTGATTAGGGTCAAATACCTCTATCCCACTGCTGGGCTGAGCTCTTTTCTCAGAGTGTGATAAAGGTTTGTAATTGACTTGCTAGCCGACTGTTAGTTAACTAATAATATTATATCTAATTAATCGTCTAGTTATTTATTTCGTTTAGTTCATACATACTTTCTCCTCCCTTAAACAGCAAATAAAAGATTCACATTGTCATTTCGATGATCCCACAAATTATTTGCGTAGCTCTACCCAAATTTTCAACGAAATAAATAAAAAAATAATAAAAGCTGTCAATTTTATTTGAGTAATTAATAATACTACTTTCTATCACTGTCTAATCGATCATCAATAATGTGCAAGCAGCCTATTTCGCTTCAGTCAGGTTGAGTGGCGTGCAAACTCGCTGATTGGCTGTCAGTGATCGGTAATGAGCCGTTCTGATATACACACTGACTATTAGACGCAAGGTCGGAACTTAATGCAAAGGGTGGAAGCCTTGATTAGGGCTAAGATTTAAGTACAAACCTTTAGAAGTAAACACGTGAACCTTCAATTAATACCTTATTTAGTGTGTTTTGTAACATCAAACAAAAAAAAATAAGGATTTGTGAAAACAAAAACTGAATACCTAAAGTTCCCAACCTGCACTTGGCTAGCGCGGTGGATTCAAAACCTAACCCCTCCTTCTTTCAGGTGGAGGCCCTTACCCAGCAGTGGGACAATAATGGGTAACATATTTGGATTAAAACAATCTATTTGTATGCGATTAGATGCACGGATGTAAATAAGGCGAGGAAAGTTTGTTAAGATCGTTCTAAGTGGCGTTCTTTAGTCTCTGCCTACCCCTATGACAAGTCGTAATAATATGTACATATGTATATGTATGTATATTTGTTATTTAAAAATAAAAAAACATACATTACGGTTTATAGGACAACATACTGACTGCACAATCCACAATGTTTTCACTTATTATTTGCAATAATCGATAGGATTCACGTTACGTAAATAACTATATGTCATGACCCGTGTAAGTTTACTACATATTACATGAAACATACACGTACCAACTATTTTTAGTACCTTGTAAACTATAAAAATCGTTACACTAAGCCGAAAGTAGCAAGTTAAATTTAATGTATAATTTATTGAAGTTAATGAACATTATTTGTTGGTAAATACTTCCTCTATTTTGATAAATGGGGTGTTGTCCGATCTCTATCAGTCACGATATTGTTCACGAAAATAAAGTAGGTAATGTTTCAAAAGTTTTGGGGTGTTTCGTTCAATATTAGGTTGGAAATTAGTACTTGTATATTTTGAAGAGGATTTTTGCTCGCTTGGGAAAAGGCTGACAGAATAATGCAGTACTCATTTTTATCAATATACTCGTATATATTTATTAAAACGACTATTACCGGTCTAAGAATTATTTTGTGTCGCGGGGACTTTTACAAACAACGGACACAAAGTACAACCAGGCACGAAACAATTATTTGTGGATCGCACAAATAATTGTCCCGTGTGGGAATCGAACCCACGACCTCCCGATACAATGGGGGCGGCGTGGCGACCTAAACCACTGCGCCATGGAGGCAGTCAAATTATTAGTACCTAGTTATTATTTTATATTTGAAGAGACTTTTTGCTCGCTTGTTAAAGAGTCGACAGAATAATGCAGTAGTCATTTTTGTCAATATAACAAAAATAAAAAAATAAACATAAACTGTAAAAAAATCCAAACAGAATCTTCCAAAAAAAAAACAACATATATCGCAACATTTCAAAGATACAGCGAAATAATGATTTCATACTTAGAAGCTTTTAACAAAGTTAGAGGAGGCTGAAGAAGTTTCTGGAACATTTGTTCAGCAATAAATTCTTTGAAAAGTTTTAACTTGAAGATATTTGGTACTTTGTACTGTATGTTTATCTTAAGAGTTTATTCTCGTTAATCATCAGCATTAGTTGATGAGTTCTGTTCTGTTGTGTTATGTAGAACACTGGTTTTGTATGAGAGATTGCAGAGAGAAAGTTACTTTTAGGGAAAAGTGTGAAATTTAAGATTTAGAACTTTGTAACTGGGAATGTTACTAATTTAGGTAGAGAAGTTCAAGACTTATTTGGTTTGATAATAATGCGAAGCTAACCTAGACTCTTGAAACATTTGGTAGCGTGCAGTTAAGTCACAGATTCTAAAAAGTAAATAAGGATATTTTTATTTGCTTGATATTAAAAAGTTTGACATTTAGAACGTACTGCATATAATATAGTTCTTACGGCGCTGATCAGATCTTCATACAAAATTTATCGATGCCTCGCCAGTTGTCGATAGTCTATAATAGTGGAGAATCGTACCTCAGTATTGAGTACTTTAAGATAGTGGAATTTTTAGAAAATTGATTTACAGATGGTCATAATATTTTCTGTACTAAGATCAGTTCAGTTTTAGTTAAAATTTTACAAAAAGAAAATACTTACGAATTAAGCAACAACCCGAAACCACATACAGTTACGAACATCACAAATTATAAAACCAACGTACAAACAAAATAATAATGAACATTATTTCATACACTTAATTACATTAATACATACAAAACATAAATGTATCAAAATGTTATTTCACACATTCACGCGCCCATTCAAATAATCAGTATTAAATGTATTTGACTTTCGAAATACGTTAATCGAGTGAAAATAATTTCCATTTCAGTGATTACTTTAATTAAACATACTAGATCATTAATTGATTGGTTATTTACATTTAAGTATTTATTTATACATTTATTTGCAGATATAAAATAAATGAATTAATTATAACTATTTAAAGATTATTCACTGAGTTTTTTAATAAATAAATAATAAATATGATTGGACAACTCACAGACGGTCATTTGATTCCAAACTAAGCAGAGCTTGTACTATGGTAACCAAATACCTGATAAACATACTTATATACTTCTAAATACATACTTATATAGATACAATAACATCCAGGCTCAGAACAAATACTCGTGCTCATCACACAAAGATTTGTCCCGGGTGGGATTCGAACCCACCACACGCGGCGCTCCGGTTGTTGCGGCGAGGTGACCGCTTAAACCACTGCGCCAAACGTGCAGTTAATCATTAATCACTGATTAATGTTATTTTGAACAGGTTACTTGTGAAGAAACTCGAATATTTTCAGTTGATCAGTTAGTTTATGTATTAGTTTGACAAAAATGTTTGCTGCCTACAAAATTAACTACCACGTATTTTAACCTATGAAGTGAAAATATCTTAATTGTAACTGTTTTCATGACAGAGTGGATGTTAAATTTACTTTTACGATTATTTAAACTAGATCAGGGGGACTATCACGTATATCAAGTTCACAATTATTTCACAATCACATTGATTTTTTTTCTTTATATTGTAGTGATTAACACGTTACATCAAAGCAGCAATGTATTGCATAGTGACCATCAATTTCAACTGAAATACATGAAATCGCAGAACTCGGCACACCGTTTGAATAAAACAAAGAAGTAAGCAAATGTCAATAGTTTAATCTATTTCATACAATATGACCATAATTTTAACAATATAAAGTCCACAATGTAGGTATTGGTACCCATAACTGTACATTGGAAATATGTACCTGACCCTTTCTCAGATTTGGTCAGTGAATATATGTATGGCTTTAGAGCCCTTTGGGTACCCACTTACACTATAAAAGAGTATATTAAGTATTTTATTGATGTCATGCGAACATTTATGACGGTCGTTATAGATAGTTTGGGTGTAAAAAATTTTGGCGTTTGGCTTTAGTTTTTCTTGGTTCGTTTACTCAGGTCGAATAGTACATTTGTAATAATAATGATTATATTAATATAAGTGAATATATTAACTAAGAAGAAAATTATTTATTTAATTTGTTAGGAAGACCAACAGCACATAATCTTAAATATAGAAATTACATTGCACACAGATGGCCAATAATTACAGGTCTTCACCAATAGCTACAAAATAAAAAAATATGGCTCTCAAATTTCGCGTGTTTAGTCGTCATCTTAACATACATAAAATAATATATTACACAGTCGCAACCGTTGCATAAAAACCTTACTTGATAACTAGGATTGTGATCAACAATATTTATAATCCTGTCAACCCCTCTAATCTAATAAGCAGAGGTTTCAGGATTGCGTGCATACTGGTAGTGTAATAAATGAATTTAAATCTCTGTAATCTGCTTCAAACTCGAATAAGGAAGACTCTACCAATGGGTTACCACCGATTCGAAGATAAGGCCTACCCATCCCTGTATCTGTTGTACTGTGACATATTCTTCAAAACATGAGGTTGGATCAGGCCACTGGCCAGAAGCATATAATATTGTTAACCAACCAATGGATACAACTGAGTTTCTTAAAATGTCACCATACAAAAACATCCAGTCTAATCAAGAATTCTCAGTAAAACAATATCAAAATTACAATGATTATACAAAGAAGACAAAAGAACTCGCGTAAAACAAAGTTAAACAAAATCACATCTTATGAAGTTTTCAAAGACAGAGAGTTTCAAAAAGCTCCCTAGTTGAACATTTGTACAGTCAGTGTCAAAAATATGTATAGGCCGGCACACATTTTGTGAAGATATCTAATTAATTAAGACTTGTTGCTATTGGTTAACAAACTAAACATAAATTAAGTTAATACGTATATAATATCAAGCGTGTTATCTCCGAAGGTGCAGGCAGAGGTGTATTAAATTCAGCCACGTTTCACCATTTATATTATTAGTTCCATGTAATAGGGGCCGAGCCCATTGCCATTTTACCAGGCGGGCTACCAAACTCTAGTCCACTATTGAGAAATATTTCAAGATTTTAAAAGACCAATAGTATCTTGTCCAATCTGGGAATTGAACCCGAGACCTCACCAGCGGGCACTACATACCGCGCCACAGAGGTAAAAAGTTAACATAAATTGTAATTACAACATTGACTTTTGAAAATGTGACAAACATGACGTGACAGTGTACACATATTATTGACGTTGACTGTACATCTCAAAACATGTTATGTCTGATCCCCATGTAGGGAGTGTATGGACCCTTGTTACTTGCTTGTTATGTGCGTATTAAGACACTGATGACGTTCGCAGAGAATGTTTAAACGCTGATATATTAAAATTCTTGGGTCCACACGATTATTTAGGAGTTCTTCGCTAACTATTACTGTTTCTGGCTTTTTATTGACAAAACCTTTAATTGTGTATAAAACAATAAAAGGTAAAAAGAAATCATTCACTAAGCCGGAACAAAAATGAAAATTAACTATTAAAGTAACTACAAATAAAAAATACGGACAAACTGTGAACCTCCTCCCTTTTTAGAAAACAACAAAAAAAGAAACTATTGACTATTTTATGTCTAACTTCATATCTAAGACTAAGAAAATATACTCTTAAAAAATAATACTCCTACTTATATATTTTTCTTATGTTTTAAATCAATAACATTATGTTAAAATGATTTATTCATTAGGATTTCTTTAATCTCCACGAACAAGCTCACGTATAAGCCAATGCCTTAGACTTAATCAGTTAAGCCTATTGAGAAAATGAATGAAAATTTAATAAAGCAAAAAAATAAGACGAAGCAAATGCGTTTTCACACGAAAAATAATCTTCTTGGCTTATTAAATTCTATTCCATTGAAAGCTTTTAAAATGTATGAGTACTCAGAAACTTGATGGCGTAAAAAACTATTTTGAACAAAATACTTTATTTACACAAAACATTTACAAACGCCCATCAGAAATCTAATAAGAATTTAATAAAATGATATTCTCGATTTCAAGAAAATGCGTGAAATGATTTAATATAAAAGGAGGTTGGAAAAGCCACTATTAAATAGGCCTAACACCTTTGTAATCTTACAATCGACGTTTTCAACTTTGTAATCATAAAACTTTGGGTAGCAAATCATCTTTAGGACGGTCATGCGTAAACTGGGACCTTTTTCGGCCCAATTTTAACCCGTGACTTGCTCGACGTTGCCGTTTGGGCCGAAATACTTGCTGTGTGTAGGTTATTAGGTGGCTTAAGGGTTAGACTTGAGGCGAGATTACTTGTATTCCTAAAATTTTATCAAAGGTTTCAAGTTCTAAAATATTGCTTTCATTTTAAATCTGAGATAGAAACTTGGTATTTTTTCGAGAAATTTAGTGTCGCAATGTCACCCATCATGTTCACGACTCTTCTAATGCAACTAAATATTGCGACCGGCAAGGATAAGCCTTTGCTATCCATAATATTATAACTAGGGTGTGCTATACTCCTTCAATTGAAAGTAAGAGAGAGATTTAGAATTTCCTCGAGATAATTTGGCCAATAAATTGTGAAAAATAATATAGGTAAATAGAAACATGGTAAATACCATTGCGTTTTCATAGTTCATACCGATTTTTTTCTCAAATTCTACCTAATGTCCTACTTTTTAAATCTTAATATTTTTGATATGATGCATACTACATAGTTACGTACTGGACTGACTTCTACTATAATAGCAGTCGATTTTAGTAATAATTAAACTGTTCTCTTCCAACTTACACCACATACTAAAGGTGTACGGCCGTCGTATTACGGCGGCACGGAAATAAGCAACGTCCCCGTATCTCGGCCGGTCGTGCTTGACCCCATTCCCGATTATGTCACTTCGTTACCCAAGACACAGCTGCTCCCCTTAATGAATTAATATCAAACGTTTATTTAATTAAACAATTTTCTCTAACAAATGCGATGTTTCAGTTGAACGCCTTTTTGCCCAGTCGCTTTGTAAGGGTTAAGTCATAAAACATTTTCGCATGGTGCGGGTCGGTTTTTGAGGGTTGAGCGTTTCCTCTCCAAGTAATTTGGGTTGAAGTGTCAATTGATTTAGACAGACCTTTTGTGTTTTATATCTCTTGTGTGTTAAATCAAAACACAACTATACTTTGTTCTGCATGTATATCGTGAAAATCCGAGATTGGAGTTCAGCTGTCGCGAAAATTATGTAATGAAATGCCCGTAGTTTAATATCTAACGGTTAGAATATAAACCAATTTTTGGTAAAACTATGTATTTATTATCGTTTACAAAAAATACATGTCCATACTAAAATTGTAAAAGTTAAGCTTGTTTACTTGTCACACAAACTAAAGCAATCAACATTAAAATTTCAATTGTAATTAAATGCATCATGGAAATTTGAAAACCCGAGATCGAACATAGGTTTGAAGTTGATAACCAATTGAATCCAAAAAAGAAAATGAAACTTTGTACACGCGAAAGCCTTGCGCTAGTACATTATGTATTGTATCATTACATAGCGAATATGTGAAAGTCATTGCATTCGTATTTGCATTTTAAAGTAGTATTCCTTTCTATTTATACTTTGTACGTCAGTACTTCAATACTGCCTACTATAAATAGATATAAACTTATTGATTTATATTGTTCAAAGACTGCTTCCAATTGACTACAAGTTTTGCATGAAAATGATATTTTTTTAGTTGCAAATACATATACGTATTGATTTTATTCAAATTTAATTATTAAAATGCAAGGACTTTCTAGGTAAAAAGTCGCATGTTAATTAAAAACAATCTATATATTATCAAAAAGTAGTACAAACTTAGTTCTAGAGTTAAATATTAATACAGATCTATATATTTCAACGCATTCGCATTTCAGATTAGTAATATGGCACCTGCAATTTCTATGGGGCACTGCTACCACTAAGCTTCAGGTTCAATTAATTGTCACACAATTAGAAATTATTTGTACAATATAATCAATTTATTAATATCTAACACCATTAAAACACATTTTTATTTCAATATTCTATACTAAACTCATACTGGAAAAACTGTAGCTCAATTCTCTATTACTAACGACTACCGACAACCGGCTAGCTATCGAGAAATTTTGTACGAAAATCTGTTAAGCGCCTCTAGCGGGCTCCGTAAGAACTATTTTGGCAGTACATTTTAAATGTCAAACTCTCGATAACATGAACACATGTTTTCACGATATAAGTAAGTTCTTTTAAGTTAATTAAGTATTTTTATCTAATAATGTTCTCGACCAAAGATGCGGACATTTCTCTCGTGTTTCTGTACTCAATATGTTTTCTTTAATAATGTGGAGTGTTCAATAATGAGATAAAAACATTCGGGAAATGCTTGATATTATGTTTTACTTAATTATTTTTCCTCGACGGACTTTCACTCAAGATGGTTCATATGTAGCCGTCTGACGATAGAAGAAATTAATTAGTTTGTTAACGCTACATTTCGACCAACTAGATTTATTTGGAGTGAACAACATACTTTAAAATTTTGAATCGCTTAGTATGCCTATTTTCGTAACTCCCGGATAAGTATCAGATATCTTATAAAGTGGCATATTGAAAGTTCCTTTCAAAAATTTGCTGTTACTTTATCTATCGGACAGATCAAAACTGGCCTTAAATATTAACATTTCAGCTGAATTTGAACACAAAAAAAAAAAATTCACAAATTCTTTGGGATAAACTGTTCCAAATTACATAATTTAAATTAAACTCTATACATGAAATCATGCCCCATTCCAATAGGTACAGGCAGAAACCAAAGAACATCACATGGTAACGTAACCATAAAAAATTAAATTAAAGTAAAATCCGAGATCGTCCGACGTTCATCTGACACCTAGCTGAACTAACATTGTAAATGCTGTTCTAAAAACGTTTAAAAGAAAACAAAAGCTAGTACATCTATATTTGTACATATACAACACTAATTGTGAGATTTGTCCCATTTAACTTTGTAAAAGCGTGTCGCCAGAGAAGGGTTGGACCACTTTTGTCATATTCTATGTTTACCTAACTTAGTAAGTGTTGCGTTTTAAAAACACTCATTTTTGAATCGTGGGCTCGCGTGAATTGTCAGTTTATTTAGACGATAAGTACTGAATAAAATGTAGGCGTTTGCGAGTCGTTATATACTTGAGGTGGTACTTCGGGCTATTTTACTCTAGGTTTTAAAATAAATTTTGCTCAGCTTATCCTTTAAGGTGTATAAAAAAGTCACATGAAGATACCATTTTTTTTCGACTTTTATTTAATTTATAATACGTATAGTATAAAGTAGATGCAAATGCATATCTCATTCTGTAAGTCGTAACATACAATATCCCAATAATAACAGTTATGTGGAGTACAATTTGGCTACTACTTCCTCTAAAGAGATTAATGCAGAATGGTGGAGTTAACCAAAAATGCAATAAAATAAAATTTTCTATCCTCATTCAAAATATCTATAAGTAAATTTCAAAAGCTATTTATAACCAAAAGCAACCTTCAAAGCTGTTTACAGTTTTCCTTACACTGACATTGAAAACTTTAGCAAAAGTAATTAACGAACGGATTAAAAAGTCGGTTGGTTTTATCACACCATAACCCCTTTATGTCTTCAAGACAATGTTTCTAATACACTTTTTTATTGCCATTTCGAGTTTTATTAGCTCGTAAAGGTATTGTCATAAAAATGTGGGAAGGACGACAGTCCAGTGCACTGATAATTTATGAGTGTTACTGAACTTAGTTGGGAAATGAACTGGTAAAGAAACTATGTTGGGATGTTATTCTTGGAGTTATACGCACTAACGACAATGAAAGAGTGACTAATTCGATTGGTGTTATAATGACAGCAATTTTGGTGGGTGCTATTAAGGTTAAAATATTAATGAAATATTCTTATATTTATAAACTAATCCGTCTGTTTCAGAAGGTAACGTTTTTTCATGAAGATGTTCCAAAATCAGTAAAGATACCGCTGTACAGGATTTCCAGAAAAGGAATGACAAGATTCAACAATTGTTTTTTAATCGCCAATTATTTTTACAGATGTATGCATAGTTTTGTAATCATGTTCTATAAAGGCCCAGTCACAGGTCCAGTCTTTTAGAGAAGTGTTAAGCTAAATTTACCAACAAATGATGGGGAAATTACGCCTGCGAGTACTCTTTAGTATAGCTAAGTGGTACACCACAAACCTAACACTTTAAAAGCTATACATAAACCGGGAGACTTTCTTGTCAGTTAATTAAAGCCTGTAAATGGCTTCCATTATATCGTTCATATCTCGACAATGGCTCGATTAAGTGGTTAGCAGGCTTTATAATTGACCGGCATGAGCCAATAGCAGACTTCCTTTCAAGGAAGGTTTCTAATGAGGTGCCGAGTAGAAATGTTGTGGTTTGTTTGTTGTAAAGGTTATGGAATGGTTTGTGGTACGATTGATATTGACGAAGGTTCTTTGACCTTTGAGGTTTTTAATTACTGTAGGACTAATAATGTATTCCTTTTCACGTAAGTCACTTTCGCATTTCAATTTGCTTTAAGCGGTGGTAGTTGTACCAGGCAAGAAATAAACGTATTTTGAATTTCAGAATCAGTGATGGCGGAAAAGGCTACCACAGCATCACAGTTAGCTTAGAGACCTAATTCTAGGCTTGATCTTACTTTCTTTCGGAGTTAAGACCCGTGCCTATCGGTAGGACAGTAATGGATTAATGTATTAAATAAAATCTCAATAGTCATATTTCAACCTAGTTAAAAAAAAGTTTAACGCAAATCACAGCTTAAAGCAAAGCAACCATCCTCAAATTTAGCTACTTTATCGAAAATCTGAATACTGTCTAGATAAGCATAAAATTAATGGACCTTTTAACTATAGGGCCCAAGATATGTCTAACCCGTCTAGACTGGTATAAAGCCTAGGTACCCGTGTAGTACTAAGTTCTACGGACACCCAAATAATACCCTCGTTAAATTTTAGATTATCTTAGTACTTTAGCTAGTTGTGTCTGAATACAAAGTACGCAAAAAGCATTTATGTTTTCTGATTTAAATGGAAAGTTTTAGACAGATATTTCTATCTTTGAATTTGTTTAATTTGTAGCTTGTCATCTATGTTGTATTCTAGGTTGTCATCTGGGATATTTTCTCAATTTATTTTGTCGACCAAAAGTATTGCGCTGGTAGTTATGGTTTAAGATAGCAACCTAACGGTATACTTACGTACACTCATAAAATCACGCCTTCTAGGGGTAGGCAGATACCAGAGCTCGAAGGTGGGCCCGCATCCAAAGCGGGCCGTCACCGGCTGGGACGCGGAGTATCCAAGTGGAGGTACCGCGTCCTGGCCACTTTATGGTGACAGTTGAAGGAACACCGTCAGGTTTTTAGTCGGTATGCCCAAATTTAAAAGCCAGAACGCCTAGCCGGCGGGAGAGCCCGACAGACCCCCGCTACCTCCCTGGAGCGGGACATGCAGTAGTGCATTTTCCTGACGAAAAAAAGAAAAAAAAAGGCAGATACTAGAGACTATCAGTGATATTGTAAAGTTAATTACTTTACAAATAGAATCAGGACCGTATACCCACGATAAAATAGTAAGGCTTGCTATGGAAACTTACTGTATAAAAAATAACGAGCATAAACATCTACATAGTTTGTAAAATCAATTAAAAACAAATATTTATTACAAAGGTTAATTTTAAACTACAAACGATCCATGCAAAGCCGACGTTTACCAAAGTTACTTTAAAAATCAGTAACTTACTGATTTTGAAAGTGATAGTATAGATTTACACCGCGATTACCTCGTGAAAAAAGTTCCTAGAAATAACATATATAATTTCAATTTGTTTTTAAAGTAATCATAAAAATACTACTGCATTTACACTGCATTGCGTTTAAACGTTGTCCTGTTCTGAGGTTCTATTTGAACTTGCTGACAAAAACTACTGTGTCAGCGATTTCATCGACGTAGCGTTTTGATAGCCTTTATATGTGATCGGAATTATATAACTTTCTGTAAATGTATTTATCTTTGAATTATTCAAATAAAGTTTACAATTCTTAAAAAAAACGTTAAATCTGTACCTAGTTTTCTTAAAAATATACAAGAGTCTTATTTCGGTAGGAGACATGTGTCCAGCAGTGGTTTTAATGTTGGCAATCTGTAATGGATAGAATATCATATTTATTTCCTTCAATTACTAATTTCTATGACATTTTATTCATATAAACGGTATGATACGATGTTTGGATATCAATGAAGCAAAAGAAATGTGTAGACAAAAGGGGAAAAGTAGTGTCGTTTGGTTTCGTGGAAAAAGGCGTGATTTAATGCGTAAAAATGTATTAAAATACAACAGTTATTACTATTTCGACTTTCAATAACAGCTTAAAATTTTTCAATTGAACTCACTGCGATCGACTTCTCGACCTATCGTTGACTGAAACAGACCCGTTTCAATAAACAATCTGCGATTAATCAACGGTCATGGGGCGATACCAACACGTATTAACCGTACCGTATCGACGCGTCACACAGTATTAGCGACCAATACGACTAATTCGTACCCACTTACACGGATAAATGGAAATTTCCCTATGGGAAAAAGACTTGATTTTATGCAACAATTATTACTATTTCGATTTTCAATAACAGCTTTAAACTTTTCATTTGCCACTCCAATCGATTTCCCGACCTATCGTTCAGTGAAACATAACCCGTTTCAATAAACAATCTGCGATTAATCAACGGTCATGGGGCGATACCAACACGTATTAATAGTACCGTATCGACGCGTCACACAGTATTAGCGACCCCATCGCTCACTAATACTCCGACGATCAATTCGACTAATTCGTACCCACTTACACGGATTGGATTCCAAATTACCTATTAGGATTTGTGTACGGTGTACCTTATTTGTTTTACGAGGTTGGAGGTACAGTTTGGAGTAAAATTTAGTTGATTGGATAGAATTTTTTTCGTAAATGTGTACCGGATTTTGAATAATTGATTGATTTGGCGTTACTTTTGATGAGGTCTATAACTGTGTTATTTATTGCTTTCTTTAAATAATATGCTGATTTTCTACGATACTTTAAAGCATTTTACTGCATAGTGGCTATTAAGTTGGCGATTTCTTGTTGCCAACTGATACCGATACACAATTCGAATGCGCGTGTTTTCTGGAATAAATGCTTGGTAAAAAAAATCTGTTGATACAGACAATATTTTCAACAAGATTTTTAATGTTTAAAAAAAATATTTGTTATCCCGCACAAATTAATATATAAGTCTCTAACCACTACCGGGTTTTCCCAACTACCGGATTTTTCGGCTTACCAAGTTTTGGTTTATCCCAAAACATAACCAATTATGAAACTATTTCTTAATAACTTGTTGTAATTTTGCAAAAGTTTTTGGGTATAAATTCTCGTTAGCGTAATAAGTCAAACTATTTCATTGTACTTTCAGACCGACTCTTGCAAAGGTTTTGTAAAGAGCCCGGTAAAGACAGGAAGTAATATAACAACTGGCAAGGCGACTTACTAATTTTCATGAGACGTCTTTAGAAAAACTCTTTGAAGAAGATTGTGCTGTGGTATATTTTTAAGTAAGTAAATATACTGTAAGGAGGTTTTTGCTTTGTCAATTCGCGATAACACAAGAATACAGTTTTTCTTTGTTCAGCAAGAATATATAAACAATTACTATAGTCGACTCCGTTCTGTTTCACATTTTATTATGCAATCTATTTTAATTGTACTTGCAAATTTTTGATCTGAAAATAGAGCTTTAAGTACTAAATGTACATTATTTAAACCTATATTTAAAAGCCAAAAATATAGTCAGATCATAAACGTTGGACTAAAAGCACTTGATTATTAACTTTATAATTTTTCATATTCGTGTATTAATGTTCGCACTATTCACTGAACGAGTTATCAATGATATTGCAACAATACAGTATAAAGCGTTATGAACAGACGACGTTGGACCCGGCGCAGCGGAGACAGAAGAGAAATAATAGTTTTCAATCATGAATTTTCTCAATAGAAAGACTTGTCAAAGGATATTTATACGATACAGGAAATATAATGGACCTGTAGGTTTAATGGTAAGAGAGTCACTACTTGATAAGATTGAAAATATTTTAAGAACTGACGAAAAGAGAAATGATACTTCTCTTTTAGTATTTCGCAGAAGCCAAAATCAAGAAGAGTATGAAATTAAATTTAAGAAATTGTTGTTTGAAAAGTCATGATATGGCCATAGTTGTTTAATAATTATATTACCTAAACGAAACGTGGACTGACTGTACTAACAAAACTCAAAATTTAAAATTTAATAGAAAGACTACTCTTTGTTCTTTGACGGAGTACCTGTGGGAAAATTTTTTGATTTTATGTATGTAGGTATGTAGAAAATCTACAACTTTCTCATCAAATGCCATATTGTAGCAAGAAAAATATCACAATCAGCTTAAAGTTGATATTTCAATCTCACGTAAGACAAAAAATCCCGTGATTCAACTTAGCAGAACCGTTTTATACAATTATAGTTTGTCCACGGTTAGGCAATTGGGGAAACGTGTTACAGATTGTTTTTTACTTTCTCTTCCCGGAAACTACTGAGATTTGTCGCGGCTTCTATTTCATTACAGTACTAAAGAGAAATGCTACCAAGATTGTGTTGACAAAAATTCTTTAGCGCACATTTTCTTAACACCTAATTTTAAAGTGTTTCTATAGTAATGTCAGCTTAAAGTATCAATATTTTTATAATAGATGTTAAAAAAACAAAAGTTATGAGACTTGATTTCCATTCGGTTTTAATTCTTTTTATTAAGTTTAAAAAAATACTTCAGACCGAACTAATTTCAAACGAGACCTAGAGGCCATGTGGAACACACATAAATCTTCTTTACTTTATCTTCAAAGTGAACATTCTGTTCAACGAAAGTATCAAACTGGTTCATACTTTCCTCCCTCCAATCTTCGCTTATTACACTAATCCTACACGTGTCTTTGAAGCTCAACATCCCCAGCAGCAAAATAATAACTACCAACAAAACTGCTCATCGCGGCACTTCTAACAAGTTGTTTCGATGACGTGGCAGTTCTCCATTGGCCCGTACAAATTGTGTTTGAAAGCTGATTGGATAACGCCAATACTGTTAGACTGTCAGGCACTTGCGAAGACACGCAAAGTGTCTTATCTTTTCGATTTTGATGTCTTATGGCAGTTGCTTTTATGTCAGCGCCGATCTTACTTATTTATTTAGGATGTCTGAAGAAGATGGTAATTGAATCATGATCAGAGGCTCCAATGGCGATAACCTTTGCGAAAAATTTCCTTTTTTCCTAAGAATTTTGTTTAAGAGAAAAGTTTTCGGGAATTGTTGCGAACTAAGTAGTAAGTGTTGGAAGTATTGTGAGGGAACGTTGTACGCGGAATACTGAATAGTTTGAGACTTTAAGTTTATTTTACGGAGTATATAAAATATGGTCTTACATTTTAATATCGAATGCAGTATACAATAACATTTTTCTTCCTGTTTGTGGTTGTAGTTAGGTGTAGTTTTAAAATACGTAGCTCGTTCCTTGCAATCGAAATATACTCGCCTCAACAATTTTATTCTAGCATAGTCAGGATATCTTTCGCATTCTTAAGACAGCTTAATATAGTTACCAAAAAGCCCCTGCAGCCGGTTTTGTTTAAAACCGTCTAAATAATTTGCAGTAATCAATTTTATGTACAAAATATCTACGCCTGATTTAATGCAACCAAAGTCTTTTGTTTAAAAAGAAACATTAACCCAATTTCCAAAAATCAACTGCACCAAAGTACACTAATAAGTCTCAACTTTGATCGTTCATTGACCTCAAATCATAATGAACATAATTACCAAGTTCTATTGCAAATAAATGAGCCGTATAATCTCTTGTGCTCTTCATTATAGAGTTTCACACTCGACCGGTTGCCGTGTTGAGATGCGGGCACTCCTTTGTGACATCGTGGATTTAAATAATGAATAAAGTAGTACTTTTTAGTTTTTATCGTATGATTAGTAGTTAATCTAGTGTCAAAGTTATTTAACCCATAGATTTTGTATGGCTTAACGTGTGTTATCTAAATGAATGACAGCCCGGATTGATTCTTTACCTGCCGTTCGAAGCATATAAGCATCTAAGCTTATAAAAATCCTGACTAGCCTGTGCAGGTTGATCCTGATTACTATAATTTTTTACCTGTTACACCTTATTCTTAAACTCATTTAATGGAAATATTATAAAACATAGTCACCTGCCGCATTTACCTATCTATCTGTTAGCGATAGACTAAAATTCTGAACGGATGTTTCTATTTCATATAGTTTTGCATCAAAAGATAGATTGATCCGAAGATTTCGGCGTATAAATTATTAAAATTAGTCTAACACGAGCAAAGCCGGTGCGAGTCGTAATTTAATAAAATAATCATACATTAGTTTAGTCGTAGTACATCATACATTCACATTAAGTCCTAAATGTACTCTAAAATAAACATAGTACATTATTCTCATACATATACAAAGGAGGCCTACAATACAAGCAAATTCTCAACATTTGTTCGAGTACAGAATAAAACTGAAAGAAACACATTAGTTACGTTCTTAGTGGTACGTGATGTGCTTGGGAACACTCTTCAGACGTATTCCTAAAGGCTAACTTTACTTACTTAGTTCTACTAGGATTTGTGTGCAGTAGGCGTATGTTTTGCCGCAAACTTTGTGCGCAAAATTATGCAATTTGTTAGGATTACGTAAAGAAATTGGCCTGCAATTTCGGCGATTGCGGCTGAAGTTACGGACATTAACATTTTGATTTCAGTGCTGATGAGGCAGTGGTGTTGATTTCTTCAACAAAAAATGTTTTTTTTGTGATCTTAAAATATACAGTCCGGTTTCCTATTAAGTTCTAATAATCTGTTTACTGTGTACTCAAATATATCAGTCACACAATAAACTGATAATGTAATTTAATTTTATATGACAGGCATTTTTTTTTGTTAAAATTTGCCTTGCATTTTCTAAGACTGACTTTTTGCTAAGCAAACAGTATGCTTCCTAAGTCTGCAGTATACAAATCCTAAGCCTACTTACTTGGCCTTTACGTTGAAGTTTATCGAACGGCGGTCGAGCACAAAGGCGGTACTGTTTTAATGTGATTCCTAAAGGACACACGGGTATTTGACCCCGTCCTCTCAATGAAGAGGCTTAAATTTTAATTTTGAAATTGTGATTGTTGAGAAAAGAAAATTAAAGGATTAAAAGAGATTACAGGCTGATTTTTGGTCACTCAATGGTTTTCAGTAGCTGTCCGACATGCGGAAGAAAAGTTACTGTACAATTATATGCATTTCCAATAGCAACTTATAACACCAATATTACACGGGATTTCCTTGACCTTTAAGCTTTGTAGTGCGAAAGTTACTTATATTATGCATAACGGCGTATGTAAGAATTATGTAAAAAAATACTCAAAATGAAAAACATAGTTCTTATAAAATACGCTAGGGGCTCTAATCAATTTGTCGACAGACGGAAATGATAGGAAATGGCTCACAGAAGCTCTATTTTCTGTCGCTCGGTTGGAAAATGTATGAAAACCTAATCAGCACTCTAGTCGAATGCAGGTGTACAAAATGTTATATGTTGCAATGACATATAATATTTTTGACAGTATGTTAATAGCAAAAGTTTAAATAAATTAGATAACGACTTGTACGTTGCCAAAACACTGGTAGACAAATAACTGAATAAATATCATTGTCTATCAACCTGACAGGTTGGATTGATATCTATCACAGGCCATTGCAAACGTTTGTTACTAATTGCAACTATGCAGATGATTTTATCACTCTGTTTATAGTTAGATGAGTTACTAATATGTAACCGCGGGTATTGTTGTCATTTGCCGTTACAATGAAAACTATTTGAGAAACAAATACAAAAAAATCTATTGGGAAAGTAAATCTCATAATAATTATTATTTTAAATTCCAAATTAAGTACAGAATTAAATTACCACATAGTTAAAGATAACAAGGCGATATCAAGTTTTACCTACAACTATGTATCAATATAATTATATATTAGTACATAATATGTAGTTGTAGGTAAGAAGATCATCAAGTTTGATAAAACGAATTTCTTGGTTCTTTCCTTGCGGAAGCTAACTAAACTTTTGCTCAATATTTTATAATTAACGTTTTTAATAAACAGCTTTCAATGCAATGAACCGTGTATAGATTCTTAATCTTTAAGATGCTAGTATTGAGCATGTTTGTTTTTGGATGTTTTAAACGCATGTGTTACTTACTAGTATCATTTTACAAATGTAATGAGTTGGCCCGTGACCACGGTCGATGCTATTCGATCAAAACGTCAGGTAAACAAATAAGGTATCCTAATCTTTTATTTTCAGTCACGTTTAAACCCCTTACAATATAATATTATAAATCCCATTAAGTCAAAAACCACGCAAAAAGATTTACCATTTTCAACTTTTATTTTTATTACCACTTCAACCATTTGCGTTATATTCATATATTCAGCTTTTCCATCTATCGATGCACCACAAGCCTACGTCGACACTCAATGCATAACGATTACTAGCGTACTATTACGCTATTATTTTGCATATACATAGCTCCATTACGCGAGTGGATGTGAACGGGTGCTATTGCAATTTTGTCGCTTGATCGTTTCGATGTTTTGAAGGTTTTCTGTAGGTCTGTATCTACATGTAATTAAGTATGCATAGGTTTTTAGTTGGTAGAACAACATTTGGATAAATATAACCATTTTTGTATGTTCGTAACACCATTTTAGAAGCGGTTTTCAAAGAAAAGCTTGCTTGGAGATCGAGAAATTTGTTTTGAATAAGAATTTTGAATGTATTTTCTGTGGCGTATTTTGATAGCAGCCTAGAATTTATAATGAAATCTCAGGCTTTAAGCTGTTTACAGTAGATGCCTGAACAGCATAGTAATAACAAACTAAGTCGGCAAGTGCCTTCAATAATATGACAGAATACTGAATATTAATGTAAAATTATATAGACACAGTGGCATAATTTTTACTCTTTTCTGTCCCTCTGCTAGACAACAGTCTCCACCCGGAATGAGAGTGGGGCTAAGTCCAACACGCTGGCCGTTTTGGGGACTATCCATTCCTTCAAGAACTGTGCAGTGTGAAAGGACTATTTATTGATTACGATTTAATTTACCAAATACATGTTTAGACTGGAGAATTTATAAAACTTTACATTAGACGAATAAATGTCTTCTTATTGAAGTCCTTATAACTAAATTACCTCTTACTAATCTACAAGCCAAAACGCCTGACTGCGGAATACATTGAATATTCGCATGAGCTCATTAAGTGCTAGGAATCTAATAATCTGCTCATAAACCCGTCCAGCAATAAATATTACACGCATTATATTGCATTAACGCCTAAACTGACTACATACAATTAATTTACCAAAGGTTATACCGTATCTACTGATTCACTTGTCATAGAAATTTGAATCTAATTACTAATGACGTAGAGACGATTTCGAAAGGCTGTCAATCACGACAGTATTTTGATAATTAGAGACATCAATTGCAAGCAATTTCAGACTTTATTTTAAGTGAGTTAAAGTTCAGTTTTGTTTGTATAAAGTGTAGTGTGATGAAGCTAATTTGGCCTACAGTAAGCGAATAGTTGGCTGTCGCACAAATTACGATACGAATCGTTTAGTTTAAGGTGTTGTGTGTAATGTGGCGTGCATTGTTCATAGTTGTTGTATTAATACTGTTCTTGTATTCAGTTGCAGTTTTGATTTAAATTGTGCACTTTGAAATACTTCTGGGAGGTTAGAGCGTAGATACTGGGTGTTAATATTCGTACTCCTGTATACTCGAGTTCATCGGTTCCCATCCTTATACGGACTACCATACCCTTTACAAGGAAAAACTGTTTTTTTTAAATCATAATTTTATATTTTATTGTTAATTAGTATTTATCTTTGGACCCGCTAACACCCCCCATGTCACAATCAATAAATATTTTTGAGCTCCAGCTTTCTTTGTAGCCAAAAACCAAGTTTTACGAGACTACGCTTTACTAAAGATGCTGTTTACTAAAGATACAAAAATATTTTACCTCGATTTTGAACTGAAACTTAGTAGGCAGACAATTTTTTTTTCATTACTTGGACTTATTTTCAATATCACCTGTATATTTACTACACAACTCAATACATAAAGCATCTCATCACGCAACTAAAATTAAAACACTTAGCATATTATAACGCGATTATCTAATCAGCAGGCGAAGCTCTGAAATACCGGCTGGCTTGACGCCCGGGTATTTCTTGGCACTGCGCTTATTTACTTTAAGATGTTGATAACTACTTACCGCCTACGTTGTTCGCCTTAGAAAATGTTATTTGTTAGTTAGGAATAGATGATTATTTTCTCAATTAGTCCGTTCTTTCTTTTGTATATTACCATATACAAAGGAAAGAACGAACTAAACTAAATAGTCCACGATTTTTCTGTTGTAGAGGTATTTGTGTGATGTTCAAATTTTTTTTTAGGTTTATCGAATATGATGTTGTTAGTTCATTCATGGATAAAGGCTGGTGCTGAAGCGTTCTCAATAACAAAGATAGCATCATCTTAGAAACGGGTAACTGAGTTAAAATTTAAAATATTTCTGTCCCATTGCTGGGGTCTAGAGTCTTCTTCTGAAACTGGGTAAACACAAAGAATTTTAAACTTTAAAAATAACCACTTCCCCAATCATGAAAACTTCTCTATTTCCCAACGAGAAAATAGCCAACCACTAAATAATTTAAGTTCCTGTTTCACTATTCTTAAGTCATGACCTTATCACTCCCTAAAAGGTATAAACATAACAAGAAAACACGCAAAATCATCCCGATGATTTAGCTTTACTTTCGAAATCCAATAACAGGGAATACAGCGGCCGTCTAATTTAATGCCGGCGAGCCTTACCGAGCTTGCCTGACTTATTCAATTCCATCCGAGTGTTTCATTTACAAGGGTACCCAATACATAATATATTAGCTCAATAAAAGAATAGTTTTACCTATTAACTTTTAGTGTGGTACTTTGAGGGAATTGCTTGTGGTTTTCGGTTTTCATACGCAATGGGCTGGAAGCCTCGTTAATGAAGTATGGACTAATAAAGTAGGTAACTGCTATTAGGTACTTTGGACGAAGTCGGGTGGAAGGAATGGTTTGATGTCCTTTTTGTGTGAACTGTTATAATATAGAGATTTCTGGTTTGAGTCTTACGCAATAATTTTTTATTAGTACTAGAAGTCGTATTTGTATTTAACGGTACATTAAAAATATATTAAAAATGTAAATTCATTTTTTAATAATTTCTTGACAACACTAGTTTTGAGGTAAAAACCAGCAAGCTCGAGACATAAAATGTTAGTTTTATTTTAACGAACTTGACCGTATGTATTTTAAATACATTTAGTACTTTATTTTCAAAACTTTTTATGATGTATTGGTTAGCTTATAAGGTGAAATTGGGCCGTTTTTTGATATTTAGTTTTGTCATTTTATTTATAGGATATCTGACATTTATGATTTAGCCATGAAAATAGCTTTTAAGGTACAAAATACTATTAAATCCACTTTACGAGCCAATTTAAATAAAGCGAATAATAATTATTTGATTGCGAAGCGTCTCGTCGATGCTACGCGTGACCAGAATGCTGGCCTTTACTTTGGTCAAAGAATTAGCATTGCCATCCAACGTGGCAATGCTGCCAGCATTCTGGGTACGTTACCAGTCGACGATGGTGAGGAGAAATTCTACAACGCGTGACGCACTCCTTTTGTATCCATATTTTGTAATGTAAATATATTGTATAATGTAAATATTTTGTTTTTTTAATTATTTCTAGTTTAGTTTAGTTGTTAAAAGTTACTTATATGTAGTTAAGTTTTATTCTTGTTATGAGTAAACCTAAAATTTAAATAAATGACTTAGTTATTAACCTTTCCTGTTCCATCAGTTTTTTAAACAACATGTTCTCCATTACCTCACAAGCACATTTCATATATACAATAAATCATAACTCCACATCATCAAGTCGGGTTCGGCAATCATCTCCCCGAGGTCACCGTGCGCGGGTCAAACATATTCGTGGATGTTTTCCGGTTATCCATCACCTACCCTAATAGCCGAGGGAAGGCCTATCTTCTCAATGACGTATATACAGAGTAATGTTCGTAATATAGCTTTAATAATGTAATAAGTTAGATTACAGACTATGTTATCTGTAGTTTCTGGTCATAAATATGGCCTATTGCAAAAAAAGTAAAGTTTGGCCATAAACAACGATTTGTTTTCTTATGTAAAAAAAAAGAATAGAATTCTAAGCGTGCATACTATTTTTGGAACATGTTTTATTTTACTTATTTTTTTTTAAATTTAATATTAGTAAATAAAACGTAAAGCAAGTATTATACCATGTATACAAGTAAAAAAATCCCGTGGAGAATATCATACTTATAAAATAATATTATTGTATATGACAAGTTTACAGTAAATTTTACCTTTCTTTAATCATCAAATTTGCGGCAGTACGTAAAGACACTCCACTTAACAACTAACATGCGAGTATTTTTGCAACAAGATGAAACTGCAAATGTGTTTATAAAATAAAGTTGCAGTGGACACCTCGACCGGATTCATCAAATTACCTACAGATTTGTGTCACATCACAGACTCAAAAGTGGAGCTTATTCAGCGAGTTTTCCCAGATATAGCGCAAAAGTTCAATAACCATAATTGGCTGGGTGAAAAATATGTCGAGGATCTTAATGCGACCATTCAAAATTTTCTTCCGGGACAGTTGGTTTCCTTCAAATCAGTCGACACCGTAATGAACCAGGATGACGTAATCAACTATCCCACTGAGTTCTTAAATTCACTGGAATTGCCTGGATTACCACCTCACAATTTGCAGTTAAAAGTAGGATCAGTTGTCATCATGCTGCGTAACATTAATCAACCTCGACTATGCAATGGAACAAGACTGGCTGTGAAAAGACTGATGAATAACGTCATTGAGGCGACAATCATAAAAGGAAAATACAAAGGAGAGGATGGCATACATTTAGTTCATCAACAACAGTTGATCGGGGAATAACTGGAAGAGTCTGACGAAAATCACCTGACAACAGAATCATGGCCCCACCGAAAATATTTTGGTTGTCACGAAGATCTTTCAACGTTCTGTCCAGTGCCTCTAGTGACCTCTTATGGGCCATTGTGCATTCATCCCAAACAATCCATTTGCATACCTGTAGGATCTGGGCCACTGCGCTATTTTTGGCGATATTGCAAATTGGTGTTTCGGTTATTTGCATGTTTAGTGGTAATTTCAAGGCAGAATGTGCAGTTCGCCCGCCTTCTAGCAGAGTTGCAGCTATTCCAGTTGAAGCCAACGTTAGAGCAACATCATTTCGCGATCTGATCCTCGCCAAGAGCAATGAAATTAAAACCGTTTTTCCGGTTCCTCCGGGAGCATCAAGAAAATAAATTCCACCAGATCCACTGCTCACAGCTTCTATCAAAGTGTCGGACGCAATTCTTTGTTGTTGATTTAATTGTGGAACATTTGTACGAACTGTTTCGGCCAACGCTTCAATGTCGTACTGATGTTCTCTTTGCAACTCGTGGTTTAATGCATCGTGCATATGACGATTGTATTTGTATTGTAGGATTCAAAATTTGACGGCGCACACGATGCAAAACATCCTCAGACATGTTATCTCTATACTTAACCCACAAATCTTTTGGATTCGAGGGGAAACATGTCGATATGATAATCGCAAACAATGTACGAATTTGATGCGGCGACGAAGATATTACGGAATCCTTGAGCGTATCATCCTAGTGCGAATCGTTCTCAAGTAAATGTAATAGTTGACATGCCTCACGGTAAGTCGCACACAGCTGTCCATCAACTGTTCTCAGTTGTTTAAACGATGTCGGACCACGAACATTCACCAACAACAACCGCAAATAATAACATTCATCGTTATTTGGATGTACTGTGTAGATGCGACCCAGAGCATCTGAAGCAAATACATTTGGATGTCCTTCAACTGGTGTTCCTTGTTTTTGACGCTGAAACGATTTTGATGATGCGTTCCATGTGTAATAGCGTGGCATGTCAGCAAAGTGCGAGCAAAATCATCAGTTGGACAGACTGCATAGCGACCCATCTGGTACTGTGATATTTCATCATTTGCATTGGTTACACCGAAGACAGCCATATCACTACCTTTACTAACATATTTACATATGTACTTTATCGACTTCAATTTTAAGTTCTCGCGCACGTAGCCACAGAGATAGATATAATATCGTAATAATACTTTTTTCCGTGCTCTGAAATGCGACAGGATGGATTGACATATTAGTTGGTTGTCAAATCTAATGTCGAATATTATGATTGCGTTCAGAAATTTATAATTTAATTTATGACAAAACTTAAGATTTATCTTTCGATTTCTATATAGTCTAATTAAAAAATAATCGGACAGATTAACAACTGAAGTTAGCTAAAACTGAGTTTCTCAAAGCCGACCACTATTTATGAACTATGTATTTTGAGACTATGCAATTTTGTCGCGTTCGCTTTCACTTTTGTTGAGTTTCAGAACGCGATATTATATTCTCCAACACGCACGCGAATTTGAACTTTATGCTGCAGTAATAAATTACAAATTGACTCTCCATTTTATTTATAAAACGTTTGTATGGGAAAAATTATACAAATTTGATGTTATTTTTATTTATTATTTGTAGGATAAAAAGTATCCTATGTCCATCTCCTGGCTCTAAGCTACCTCCTTACCAATTTTCAGCCAAATCTGTTCTGCCGTTCTTGAGTTATAAGTGGTGTAACTAACACGACTTTCTTTTATATATATAGACTAGATTAAAGAAAGGTAAAATTTACTGTAAACTTGTCATATACAATAATATTATTTTATAAGTATGATATTCTCCACGGGATTTTTTTACTTGTATACATGGTATAATACTTGCTTTACGTTTTATTTACTAATATTAAATTTAAAAAAAAATAAGTAAAATAAAACATGTTCCAAAAATAGTATGCACGCTTAGAATTCTATTCTTTTTTTTTACATAAGAAAACAAATCGTTGTTTATGGCCAAACTTTACTTTTTTTGCAATAGGCCATATTTATGACCAGAAACTACAGATAACATAGTCTGTAATCTAACTTATTACATTATTAAAGCTATATTACGAACATTACTCTGTATATACGTCATTGAGAAGATAGGCCTTCCCTCGGCTATTAGGGTAGGTGATGGATAACCGGAAAACATCCACGAATATGTTTGACCCGCGCACGGTGACCTCGGGGAGATGATTGCCGAACCCGACTTGATGATGTGGAGTTATGATTTATTGTATATATGAAATATGCCTGTGAGGTAATGAAGACTTTGTTGTTTAAGCTGACGGAATAGGAAAGTCACATACTTTAAAAAAGTTAATAAAATACAAACGTTAAGTAACTAATCTACTTTAATTTATTTGTAAAATGGGTTTAACAGGACTACAAAACTGAACTTCGATGAATTCTTGTACGACACTACTCTACTCCGACAAAATGGCACTCCGATGCGTTTTAATTTAGACAATACTAGAGTTCGATATACCTAGTCTTAGACACTATTGTACTGTATTTTGTATTTTAAAATCTAGATTCATGATTTAATAATAAGTGTCGGATAATTATCTGACACTTATTATTAACTAGCTGACCCGGCAGACTTCGTACTGCCTCTCCGATCTTAATAAATAAATAAATAAATCTTTTGTATAAAATGATTTTAAAACAAACAAATCGAATCTGTATTTAATTTAAAGAAATAAATAAATAATAAATAAATAAATATCATTGGACAACTCACACACGGTCATTTGATTCCAAACTAAGCAGAGCTTGTACTATGGTAACCAAATAACTGATAAACATACTTATATACTTCCAAATACATACTTATATAGATAAATTGACATCCAGGCTCAGAACAAATACTCGTGCTCATCACACAAAGATTTGTCCTGGGTGGGATTCGAACCCACCACACGCGGCGCTACGGTTGTTGCGGCGAGGTGACCGCTTAAACCACTGCGCCAAACGTGCAAAATTAAAATGCATTTATTGAATAAAGCATGAAGTTGTATTATTATTTTCGATACATCATGTTGCTTACTTAGAAAACAGAGTTTTCCTGAAATACTGGCTATTTATAAGGTTTAAATTTGATATTCACAGACACACACTGTTAAAATACAGTCTGTTTATTAATTTAATTCATAAACTATATTTTTTGTTTTATTTTGTGGTGCGTAAATAAACAAAGAAGACGGTTTTCCGACGCGCGAACACGCGACGTATAATTGTCCATGCGCGAAACAGGGAAACTCCAAGTTGATTCCACAAACTCTAATGACTGTCCTTGCGATTTATTTATGGTCATCGCAAAGGCCAGACGTACTGGAAATTGTAAGCGTTTAAATCGAATGGTATGTCCGTTGGAATCATCGGTATCCGCGGGATCAAGATATAATAATTATAAAATATACCTTTTTGCGCTTATTTCTTCTTCAGTATCAAATATTCAGAGCACATGGACTGCACACAGCACAAATCCCCAAATTCCTGCAAAGAAAGAATTTATCATTATTCTTCTTGAAAAAGGTAAGGTTCTTGAAGCAAGTCGTGGCTGTTCTCACTGATACGGAGGACTTAGAATTAGGGATGTCGGGGATATTAAATTCGGATTCGGATACAGATATACGGATATCTTTTACCTTTACTTTTACTTTTCGGTTTTTTTACCGAATTTATTTAAATTGTACAGTTCAGCTGGCAAAGACAAAAACCTGTCATAAAAATTTCTCATTTAGTCACTTTGTCTGTTCGAAATTATCCGAAAATTTTATATCGACTATCTATATTTATAAATAAATTGCTGTTCGTTAGTCTCGCTTAAACTTGTGAACAGCTGGTCCGACTTTGGTCTTGAATTATTTGTGGTTAAGTCCAGAGAAGGTGTGAAAGGTGAATAAATTTGAAAATGCGCGGTATTAATGAAAAACAAGAAAGAGTGAGCGGAGCTGCTCGGGTCAGCTAGTTACTGATAAAAATTTATTCCGTTCATCCTATGAATTCGGTTATGGATTATTTCGGTCCGATACTTTCGGTTACGGATAGCGAAGCTTCATACCATCCCTTCTTAGGATTATGCTGGAAACAAATGAGGCGAGGGAGCGAGACGCCATTATTTATATGCACATGTCAAGAAAAAGGACACATATTAATGCCCGTTTTTTGTTTCTTGCAAATGAGAGTTTAAGACGTGTGAATTTTTGCGGTTTTATGAGACTTTGTTCACGTCTCATATGAATTTTTCAGAGAATTTTTATTTAACGCTCAGAGATATTGATAAATTATGTAGTTGCTTTGCAATTTAGTGTCGTTACAGCATTCTTGCAATTAATTATCGTCAAACACATTTAAATATAGGCAGATATGCTGATTTAAAGTTGTAGCTATAATAAAAATCATTTTTATATAATAATATACTCAATTGCATCGATCTTAACGACTTTTTAATTACTATCACTTAATTAAACTTATAAAAATACCATACTAGTCTCCAATTAAAAAAAAGTTTGAATAGTCAATGTCTAATATTTCGCCTGAAAATCTTCATAGCCTCCTATAATCTAAATATTACAGTCTTATTATCAACTTAAAAAATAACCTTAACTTAAAATTACAAAGTCCGATCCCCAAATATTCGTTCTAAACGAATTAGGTCGAGGCTACCGTACTTCCGAACTTGAACTATCCGTAATAGATGGAAAGTAATTACTCTAGTTAGCTAATTAGCAGTTTTGTTACTAATACTAGGTATATAGTGTACAGTGACTTGCGAAGGCACGGGGAAAAGATAAAATTAGACGTATTTTGGCTTTAGGGATATTTTGGTTTAATTGTGAAAAGATTTTTAACGTTGCTTGCTTAATTAGTTAGTACTTTTAATGATCGGATAGCGTCGAATGTTTGATTTAGAAGTCGCTTTGTACACAGTAGTGTAATGGGTTACAATATAGCTGGGTGCTAGGTACAAAGGTTTTAGTTAATAATATAATTATGCTTTTGGAGCAAGATGTTTTCATTAGACACTCGGCAACTAAAATGCTATAAACCGCGTCCAAATCGGTACTTACTTTACTTCAGAAACTTTTGCCGAGACTTTAACACGACTTCAAAACTTCATGAAAATGTCTGTGCTGCAATATACTAACATATTCCTACGTTATAATACTGCAGCCAAGTATCCTTCTGGTAATACTAGAAACATCACAAAACCGTCAAAAATGAATCCAAAAATTCCCAATTTTGAACGAAATGTCATCATTCTTCAATATTCGCATCCATATCTACCCAAAACAAACCATTTCGACTTTATCTCCTTACGTTCCGGCGACGTAATTAGTGAATGACGTCATAGAACCAGTCAGCTATGACGAAGAGATCCGATACGAGATCGGAATGCCCATTGAGGTCTTTATGTAGATATCGGGCGCTAATAAGGACCCTGATTTAGGGGCGGCGGATAAGAAATTTCTCGAGATTTCGGTTATATACCGCAATTTTTTGCGGTATTTTGCTTTGTGAATTTTGTGACAGGGTTCCTTGTAAATGTTTGTTGTGAGTCAATATTTTGGGTAGAAAATATTTTGAGAAATAGCTTTATTTAACTTGGAGGAAAGGATTTAAATGCCAGTTTTTTTTTATAAAATCTCGCCATTCACATTTTAAGGTGTAAACTAGATTTTATGCCATAATTTCAGCCGGAGCTAGCAATCGAACCCATCGTCATCAACAGTCGAATGGTATACAGCCCAACTAGCACACAAGCTGCTTATACAGTCGTTATACAGCCTGATAGTTGCATAAGAGTCGTTCAAATGCTGTACAATTCTCTATAAGTTGTATACTAGCTATTTAAAAAACCCTTTAACAGCTAGGCGGGACAGTAGCCGTTTAGTAGGAAACTAATGACTTATAGTGATATATGAGCATGTAATTGCATCGCTAGACAGCCTAGGGAAGTATAACTGAGTTAATGGAATCTTCTATAACACCGTTAACTGTATAAGGGGACTTTAGGAGATAAAGGAGTTTAAACGGAGTTATGCGTTGCGCTTATAGCGCTTAAGAGCGTAAATAAGCTTTTTGTAATGCCTTAGGTTCTATAACAGATTTTTTTAGGGCTAGTGTATTACTCATCTATAAAAGAGTTGCGTAGGTCTTTAATAGCGCCTTGAGCGTTATATCAGATATTTATATGGCTTCTGTACGGCAAATAGATGTATAAGGTATCATTCGAAACATTTTTACAGCCATGGGGATTACAGAATTATGTTAAGCACCTAAAGCGCTATAACCGAGTAATATACCTTTATACTCAAGCTTAAAATTATTATCATAATATATTTACATAGGTGCAATGGTGGTTCAGTCTGTCAACTGTTTTTAAAGAATAAATAAAATAAATAAAATAAATAAAATAAATAAAATAAATAAAATAAATAAAATAAATAAAATACATAAAATAAATAAAATAAATAAAATAGGTATTTTAATATTCAACGACTGACCCCTAAAAGTACGAGTAAAATGCTGGTGTGCGACCAAAACAATTATATTGAAGCACTCCTATGCCACAACTGCAGAACCTTGAGGTCTACAACAGCAAACACTAGAGCCTTTGTACAGCTTAAGGCGCTAGAGCAGATGTAACCAACTCTGAGAGGTGCTTGATCGAGACGCCATTACAGCATTTGGTAAACATATTTTTTGAGGTTATTACGATCTTTTGAAGATCATATAAATCTATAGCCTGGTAACGTTAACATAATTAAAATCATTTTTTATTACCTATAACCCTAATTAAACTATCTGTAACCCTCAAAGTCTTATTTATGTTCAAAATACAATTTCCAAATCCACATATCTATATAATTTTTGCATTTAAAACTGAATATTTTGAGGGCGCATGAAAATATTGACGATAATATACATATATATTGACAGCAAACTGGAACTCGCACTTTCATATCACGTACACAAAGAAATAAAAGCGATAGACTACTTGTTATTTTCATAATCCAATCCGTAAAAATAAAATGTCTCCTCATTTGTCACTGATGATTCATTTTAAAAAAATATATTTAGTTTACACCATAATAAACCGACCATATTACTAATTTAGAGCGTTAGCATTTATAACCGTTACACAGTAGCGCTAAAATAAGGTAAAGGTGGTATAATCGCGCTACAAGAGCTTTTTCGAACGCTCGTGGCGCTAACCACCTCTGTACAACAGCTGGTAAGCGCCACGAAGCTGCGAAAAAGCTCTTGTAGCGCGATTATACCACCTTCATCTTATTTTAGCGCTCCTGTATTACTACTATACTACGTACTATTATAATTACTATTTACGACCACTGTAGATCCAATTTAGAGCTATAAGCTGGACAGTATGGGCCTATTTGACGCTACAAGAGATCTGTAGCCGCTTATAGAACCACTATACTTCTTACTAAGGAGCCTAAGGCGTTATAAAAATCCTTTAACCGGCCATTGTGCAGCTTGTTATAGCGCTTGTGTGCTAGTTGGGAGTTATCGCTGAACTATAGATACCAGTAGCGCTACCATGAGTTGGTAACTATAGTCTCCCGGAGACACTGTAGTTCTCGTAAAACTCAAACAGCGCCTCTAGCGGATAGTTCAGGTACCAAAATTGCTACCATGGGTCGCTATATTTAATAACGTGTAGTTAAATTAAACAACAGTGAATATAGATTGGCTTTGTCGTTCATTCTTTCCCTATTTGAGCCCACTGTTGTAGTTGCGGTGTCACGTTAACTACTCTAGTTTTTAACTACGCCAACTCATGGTAGGGCTACAGTAATATGTACTACCATACGGTGCTGCAATAATTTACTTAGATTCTAAGACCTAGTGTTCAGAGCCTTTTGACACTAAGTTTTTTCGTCCCCGTTATATTTTAACAACGTTTTAATAGCAATATCTACATTTCACTTTAAAGTCATTACATTGCAAACCTAAAACTTAAAAGAGCTACATCATTTTCAAAATTAATGTCTAAAAAAATCAACGCCAAAAATATATCTCGACAAAAATGATACGCAAAATTCCATTTTCATCTTTCAGAAGGCTTTTAGTTACGAGGTACTTTCGGCTAAAAAAGAAATAGCATGTACATAAATTAGGCTCATTATTTTAGTGGCAGTTAGCGCAGCTGCCACCACTGCGGTGTCAATGTTACGCAGATTGTGCGATGTTATAAGATTTTATATTAAGGACTACCTGACCCGCGCAACTTCGCTTGCGTCACATAAGAATAATTATCCCCATTTTTGTAACATTTTTCACTGGTACTCTGCTCCTATTGGTCGTAGCGTGATGATATTAGCGCGTTCAAACAAACAAACAAACAAACAAACAAACTCCTCAGCTTTATAATATATTAGTATAGATTTTAGGGTGGTAGGGATTATTTTCGTGGATATGTAGTTGAAGCTTTAAACGGTAAGATTTAAAGGGTATTTTTTTTCGATTTGAATTTTATTTGAATGTAGAGTTTAAGCTTTACATGTGTTTATGTAAGTGTATGTAAGACGATATCAGAATTTTAATTCATTTAAACAGTTAAGTATGTGCTTTTGCAAAGATAATAATATGTAAGCCGGTCTAGTTAATATTCAAATTAAGCTTATACAGTTATCATATTTTTGTTGAGATGTCAAGCTTATATACTATGCGATAGAAATAGAGCGATCTCATTAATGAAATCTAAGCATGTACATTAAATAAAAAAACATATGAGTCGAAATACACAAATACAATTTCATTTAAAACAAGTTTATAATTCAATATATTATATTCTTGTTCTTAAGCTATGAAATAAGCCTATCAAAATAATCTTCAATATTATTACCTAACAAAAAAAGCCTTCGTCTACTAAAATAACATCTTAGCTCCTAAAAACCATTTTTACTTTTAGCGACACTAGAAACGTTATCGGATAACGTAACACTATACGGAGCAGCTTTCACAAATATTTCCACTCGGGTTTTAGTACACAAAACATCATTTTTTATACGAAAGAAAACAGCGGGGAGAGGCATAACGGCATAACTCGATGAAAGATATATTAAATTACCCAAGAGAAATAGGATTTTTGTGTTACGAGACAGAGCTTATTGATTTACTAGTTTACTTTAGCGGCGTGACATTTGTGCTTGTTTAAAAGTTAGGTCTACGGTGAATATTAACGAAATAGATTACTTTTTTTATATAAAGGTTTGCGTTGAGCGGTATAGTGTTATTAAGACACTAAAAGAGTAATGTAATAGGATAATTTCTGACAGGCGGTTATTGACAACTGGCTAGTTATCGACAAAATTTTTAAGAAATTTTGATCAGCACCTCTAGTGGACGCCGTAGGAATTACTTTTGCAGTACATTATAAATGTGTGACTCTCGATACCCGATATTACCGACTGTGGCGAATCGCGTTACTGGTTTTATTCAATAAAGGACCATCCCAAATGTAAAAGATATCATTTCACAAATGTTATGCAACTATATTTCGATTACAAGACAAAAACTATCTCCATCCAATTTACTTCAAACATGTATTTTGATTGAATGAACAGTGAGCGTATTTCACATACATATCCATAGAAAATGCGTTAAGCTTAGCAACGTTTTCATTTCGGCTTACCGTATCTATGTGAGACGTTAGAATGACGTCATTTCGGTTTCATCCAAGAGTTTCCATTTACCTTATCATTTTGGTACTTGGGTAAGCACTTGTGGCTAAATTTGTTGCCTATCTGTTGCTGAGATGATTGCGGTCATCTGTTGTGTGTTTGGTAATTTATTTCCGGATGATATAACACATTATAAAATGCATTAGTATTTTTAGTCTCTCTTGAGATTCCATTCGGCAACATTGTAGTTAATAAGGCCGACTCTACCAAGGTTATATTTACCATTAAATAGAATCAATAAATGTGTATCTATGTAAACACTTTGGCTTTATAATTTCAGTAGAAAACGGAACTTACATAAACATAATTTGGTTTCCACTAAGATAAAATATGGTTCGTTAATAAATGATAAAGACACGGGCTACAAATATTAAGATCTCAACAAAAAATAACAACTGGGTCGAAGCCGCGGGTATAATCTAGTTGTACACTATTCACAAGCCATCGAAATATAGGTCAATGCATAACATACGCAAAACGATGTCTTATACCATGAATAAATAAAACTGTCGTCCATAAAATAAAAAATACAAAAAATAAATACTATGAATATCTCCAATCGCTTCGGGCGTTATATTCATAAGTCCCGAATAACATCTTAACCTTTACGAATTCAGAGAATAAAACCTTATAATCTAATTTTGCATAAAAATAGATGTTTAATTAAAGTACACAAATGTAATAAAGTTAAACAAGTTATCTTCATACATTTTTGCGAAGTTATTCAACTTAACTTAATTTGGAAAGGTTACGAATACGTAGGTGTTTACGAAATGTTATTTTAGTTATGCGAGTTATATTTAAATCATGAACGTCTCATTCATAGGAATTTGTAGTTACCTGGAATTCTACGTTATATTATTATCACTTCTATGTTTTCAAAATAATTGATAAAATTTTCAAAGATAGATTTTCGCTTCCTCTTCATTAACACGATGGCAAAGTTAATTGATGTAAAATAGTCAAATGTAACTTACCGATATTTTTTCCGTAAGATGAGCTAAAAGGTCTTTGAAACAAACAATTTTTTTTATCGATACTTAAACATGTGTATTGTTAGACTTATAAATTTCACACATTCTTATGTAATTATACACTTTTTTTTTTAACTTTGATGCCAGTAAACTTCTGGTTATGAAAAATCCCTGAGAAGGCCCTTTAACAAATGGCGAAAAGACTACACGATGTTTTATATTATCAAACTTTTATATATACCATAAAATAATTTTGTCGAACATCGACATTACTAAAGTTCCTTTAGTTCTATTCCCTATCAAATCAACATACGTCCCAATCAATATCTGACTCTCACTAAATCATGTGCGATATAGATATATTCTGAAGTATCAAGTAACCTGTTAAATTGATAACTGGATCGTACAACCTGTTGCTAATACTGTTGCTTCAACAAGTGCTGTGTAAATCTATTTCCTAGAATACGCTCTTGAAACTTTTATCGTCAGTGTTAAATGCAGTTCTGTGGTTCAGTAGCAAAATGAATGGATAAGATTTTTTTATAGTTGCTAGCGCGAATTTTTCTCGTTTGAAATAAAAGACGGGTATTTGTAGAGAGTGTAGTGAAGTGATGTTGTTTGGTCTCTAACACGTGTGGTTGTTTGTATGATGTATGCAAGTATGTTAAATTAAAAACAGTATTTGTGATTGATAAAAGTTATATGAGGTAAATAACACTTTTTTTATTATTTATTTGGTAACATGTTAGCCTTCGGTACTTTAATATAGAATCATGAGGACTTCTTAATTTGTATTATCTTGTAGCTTTTGTACTTAAATATTTTGACGAACCAATATAACTTTATGACGACGTTTAATCACATTTTCTCTAATGAGTCACTCAAAACAATATAAGTTACAGTTAAGATATCACTAACACAAATGACAGTGTTATCAGACCAATCAAAAGCATCCAACAGCCTTAAAACCTTGACACAGTCCACTAACATCAAACGCAACAAAAGCTAAAATTCCCGATAATTCGCCTATCTTTACGATAATACTATTCGTAGTACATTCATTTTTACACACGTACTAATCCCAAAGGGCAGCATAAATAGCAGATAATCACGTTGGGGTTGCAGCCCCCGGACTATAATTAAGTTACCCTGTTCCACGGGTGACTGGACTAGACGGACTATTGCTGTTTTTGTTAGTAGTTTTATGGGCGAATGGAGAAGTGAGTTGTGCTTTTTTGGTTAATTGATATTGAATGTATAGTTTTCCTGTTTATCCTTGCCTTTATCGTTTTGATTATGAGAAAGTGTAGTAAGTTATATAATTTTACTGAATATGAGACACTTTTGAATATAATTTTGGTGTGTTCAAGGTTTTGGTGTGTTAAATTAAGTAACATAAGTACTTATAGGAAAAAAATCCATTGTGTCAGTGAAAATTAAATAGGCAATAAAAATTATACGTACACAGTACCTACAGAACAAAACATTATTTTTTAGTTAATGATGCTCAGCTGAATTCAAGGAATCATACTAATATGAAAACACATAAAGTACATATTTTGTGCAAAAGTATATCGCATTAATTTTAATTAAATAAAACAAAATCACGACTGAAAAGTGTTTCATCGTGTAACCAAGTTTTCTTATTTGCTGTGCAGTCAAAAAGACTAAAACATTTCAATAGTTCGCTCACAGCTCGTGAGGCAAAGGAGCTCCTTTCAGCTTGCGTTCAACTTCCATAATTACGTTCCTTTGAACACAAAGATTACTCGAAGCGTAAAGAATATTGATAGTATCATTACACACTAAAAGCTTTCCCCAATTTATTCATTAAAATGTATTAATACATACAAATAGCGAATTTTGTAACTTCAAAATTTTAGAATTTTCTAAATAGCGTTCACCTTTTTAACAAATATCGACAAAGTTATAATTAGACTTGCTTATAGTGCTTTACATTATAAAAAGTTTTTTTGTTATTTTACTTTCTTAAGCATGAAATATTTCGTGCTTATTCTTTGTATAAACAGACTAAAATAATCGAGAAATTAAATATATATTTTAATATCTTTTCCAAAGAAGCATTTATAAGAATATCATCACGTATCAGTAATATGCATTACCAGTAATTAATGGAGATTGGAGAATGAGAATGAAGTTTTATTATAAAATAATTTTAGAGACTTTCTTATCGTTCAATTTAGTTCTGATTTATAAAATTTACCCTTTCCAAAAGTTTAAGTTAGAAGTTTTAATATAAATATGTTAATAACTACGAGTTCTAAATGTATGCAATAATCAAGCTAACTAAAGTAAAACAAAACATTTTCTCATTTAAAATTAAGCAGTACTAGGAACGATCTAATATTACCATATTTGTTTGGTTACCAAATACACAACAAATATCAATATTTAAACAACATTCATACAAAGTGAAAACTTTCATTACGTTTACAAAAAGCCTTTTTCTTGGAAATAAACGGATAAAGGTGGGAATATGGCCGTCATATGACGCAATATTTTCTAATTCATACCGTATCAGAATTATTGCTTTACCGGAAAATATTATTCAGAAACACATTTTAACCCTCTCCTACCCCGAGGCAACTTTTTTCTTACTAAAAATCTGTTTTACAAAGATGCGAGAAAGTCAGAGATTCGTATAATTTAATTTTAGAATGGCTGTATAAAATTCATTTCGCGTTCGTGACTAATTTTGTGCCATTAACAGAAAAGAAAAAAACAAAAGCTTTGTAAAAATACGGTATAAAAGATTTCGGGTTTGATTCATAATCTTTTGTGGGACGGAACGAGATGAATCTTTTTATTTCGCCCTCCGCATTAGAATAATAATGATTTTTCATAAAGTTGAAAGTAAAGTGGTAGCTTAATTAAAAAAAGAAACGTTGGAATAATTATATTTTTAATCAAACGGTGATCTTGGGAGAGAATCTAATAATATTATGCTAATCTTAGTGTTGCTTTGATTTTGAATTTTGGTGTATTTGTTCGGTAAAGGTAAAATATATTGGATAAAAATGCAGCTATGTAGTACATTTCTATGTATATGGTATAACTGCGTGTAATTCCATTGCATGGCAAGTAGTATTGAAATAAAAAATAATCAATTTCGGTTCACTGAAAGGCACAAGTTCTCGAAAGAGCGATCATGCCTTAGGCCTAACTCTCTGATTAAGTACATGACAAGTGTGGGTGTTAAGTCAGGTATAAAGTTTTTAAGTGGTTAATATTCTAGCCTGAAAATTGAACTAGTTTATTAACCGTTTTCATTGCCATAATTTAAATGTTAAACAATAAACTTGTTTAATAACTTCGCCATAACTATCTAACTTTTATAAAACAGCAGTAAAAGTCCGTCACAGTAAAACTTGTACAGATTATAACCGCAGAGTACAAAGCTATAACGAAGCTTTGAAAGTATAGTCACTTACAAAAGTTCCTTAACAAAATATAGAAAATCTATATAGTAAAGCATGGATTATATGTAATCAAGAAAAAGGTGGCAATTTATGAAAATTCTAAATTGCTATGATTTTATTATATTCCAAGTGTTTTTTATAGTTTTTTTTAAGTACAAGATAATACCCGCGAACCTGCTTTCTACATTGTCATATGCAACGACAGTATTTTCACGTTTGAGACACGTGCAGTTATGAATATACCAAATAAAATATATACATTTTAATATTTTAATAAAAGAATAAATCTATGCCTCTGAAACGGTCGACAAGTTTGCCGACAAAATATTCCGTAACGTCTTAGTAGACCATTTTTGCTGCACTCTTTTGGGCATTTGTTTAAATAATGGTTATGGTATACGCCGGTGTAGTAAACTCCTAAATAAGGTTTTGGAAATATTGACTAGTCCAGTGAAATGATTAATTGAGTGTACAATATTTTTTAAGAACGGTCAAAGCTATTGATGGTGTAGTGAGCAGACTCTCTAATGACGTGTGGAAAATATCAAGTTACTAAGCAACTTTTGCAGTCGACTGTACACTAAAGTCCTAAGTCTTGGACGAACTATTGTTTTATGTTCAGTCCCACTTTACTGTGTACAGGGTTGCCAGTATTGAATATTTAATGTTGTTGCAGTTGGCAAGTGTGGTCGAGTTATTACATAAATTATTTGAGTATTGCAATACTTGGTTGTTGAATCGTGCCCATTGTTGATTCAATTATGTTTAATATGTTCAGAACTGGACCAATTAATGTATAATTTAATGCATTAATGTAAGGCTAGTCAAGATATTTACCAATCACAACTGTTAATTTTGATTTGAGTAGAACTTTGTAAAACCAAATTTAATGTTGTATATTCATTTTCTCGAGTATACTAAAATAAAATTTTACGCCGTTTTTTCAGATTCTAATGTCTGTAATTTTTCAAATAAATTAATACTTACTACCATACTATTAAATGAACAATATTTGATATTTCGTAGACAATAAACCAACAACTTATTGTCAACTGAAAATCAAACCTCTACTCAACACTCTACAAAAGAAATATTCTTTCTTTCACAAAGTGTCAACGAACAATCTAGCAAAGATCTCAAGATCTCAAATCAAATTGTTAGCAACCCATTTCCTAGACACACGACATAGATTTTATCCCAGATAGAAACTGTATCAGAAAACTAGGTTGACCATTACGTCGCACTGTGTCTAAAAACGGCAACTCTATCAAATGAACTGCATTGTACGAGATAGGACTCAAATAGATTTCGAACAACCGTTTTGAGATTGGATCTCGTTGAGGATTTGTCTTGTTTATTGTGTGTCTTGAAGATGATGGGTTTAATACTGGTCTACGTCTTTTGATACTTATATTTAATCTTTCGTAGTTTCATAGATTTGAATTGCTTTCTGCTTGTTGTCTGGTGATAGTTTGGTTAGTAAGTAGTAAAGTTAAAGTTTTCTTTGGCCCTAATCTCTCCAAATACTATGCGTATTTATAAGCATAATCAAAAATCTATACTAATATTATAAAGCTGAAGAGTTTGTTTGTTTGTTTAAACGCGCTAATCTCAGGAACTACAGGTTCGATTTGAAAAAAAATTCAGTGTTAGATAGTCCATTTGTCGAGGAAGGCAATAGGCTATATATCATCACGCTATAACCAATGGGAGCAGAGTACCAGTCAAAAATGTTACAAAAACGGGGAAAATTTCACCCATTCTCTCTAATTTGGCGCAAGCAAAGTTGCGCGGGTCAGCTAGTGTATGATTATCTTTAAAGTCAAATTTTAATTTTCCAGGTAACAGCATGAAATCATTGATCACAGTTGCATTCAACCGTAACTTGAACAAAACAGATATAAAAAAAATATTAGCAAATTGGCAAATAGATTGATCAGTCAAACGGCAAATAAATAACTAAAACTAGCCTCAATACAAACCAAACTAAAAGTGCTGAAGCATCGTTATATCGTGCACAAGTTAATGACTCGTTCGGTTTGGCGTTTTGTTTATTTGCTTCCAATTTGTTTCTATACAAACTGTTCTATGATTGTGTTGGCAAGTTGCGGTGGTTGCCCACTAAATTGCCGCTTAGTGCACTTTTGCGTATGTTTTAAAGTTTATTTGTAGTTGCTGAATTATCAGATTTGTTCGTTGGTTTGATAGTTTCTGTAGCACGATTCGCTACGAATGGAACGATCGAGTATCGAGAGTTGATATTTAAATTGTACTGCCAAAATAGTGTCTACGACGCTCGCTAGAGGCGTTGAACCGAATGGCACACAATTTTTTTCGATAGCTAGGCAGTCGATAGTCGAAGCAGTTCGGTAGGTCGATAGCAGTGGTAAGAGCATTGCAGTCCAGATTTGCTTGTTTAACACCAAGCCAAGCTAGTTCGAGAGGCAAAATTATTATTTAGTTACGTTCTAACCGTTCCTTTCTTAAGGTTTTCTAACTAACGTTCATGTAGGTATTTTTCTGAGTAAAATATAACTGACGGAGCCGCAGAATGAAAAAACAGTACCGTTTTTTGAATCTCACAAAATAAGAGCTCATTATAAGTATCGAAAAGTAATCGCGCATATTTATGACAAGTCAAAACAACTTCAGGGTTTAATATAGTGTAATTAAATCAAGACCTAAAGGTTTGTTCACACTGCCCTATAATCAACCATTGTTATTAATGCAATGCGATATTTTAATCAGCTAATTTAAGGTCTGACCACAATGGAAACTAAAACGTTTGAGTTCAATAACCTATAATTAGTGCAACATTTAGTACTAAATTACATATTGTTAGTGGCAGGTGTCGATACAATAATTAAAAGCATCGGTTGTATTGAACAGTATTCAAATTATATGGGCATGCGGTCTGTATTGTTTTAAATTGATATTAAATTGTTTGGTTTGAGAGATAAACGATTGGCGATTTATTTTAATAATTTTTTTTGATGCTTATTCTTGCTACCATCTTTTTTTAAATGTGGGAAACAAATAAAACCAATTTTTTGTTAAAAACTCGAGTTAAGTAAGTCAAATGTCATTGTGAAACTGGACGGCTAATAATACTCTTTAAATTCAATTTTCGTCGCTGCAAATGTAGTAAAACTGCAGTCTAAACTTGGTTCTTAAGTTACGGTAACATATTTAGTTGTAAAAAGTACGGTCCTAGTCCAGAAAAATGCCCATAATCTTCCATTTTAATTCATACCAAAAATGGTTTCTGATTGCAATATTATAGTATATATATATAGTCATTAAAAATGCAACGTTAAACCAGATAAAAATAGACTTTCTTGAAATAGGTAGACTAGACTAAATTGCGTCTATTCATGGTGAAGTTTGTGGTTCAATTTTCTGGTCAGGTAAAGCAAATTGATGTTAAGTTTGGAACTATGCCCAAATAGAGCGTACTCCTTTGTATACATGATTGAATAAGGCTTGACTTAATAACTGTGCTTTTAGAACGTATAGACACGGACAACTCAATTTTGGATAGATCTCGGCATGTTGGTAGGCTAACTTAATATTTGTTGGAATAGTAAATGTTCAGATAAAGAAAAGATTCCTTTATACCACCTCACTGATTATAACCGAAAATAAAGGCAAACATACAGAAAACAGGATTTATAATGTTGATTTTGAATGAAATTCCATGCTACTCGAGCTTATTCCTTTCGTTATTAATAGCATAAAGACAAAACGTGTAATAATTCACAAAATACTAAATGAATTTCAACCAAGATTTGACCTTACATCTATATAAATTGCAAAGTTTATTTAATCCTTCAGAAGTAAATTTACTGCAATATGTTCTATCACTTTGTAGCAAAGACTAGCCTTGTCTTAAAGAGGCCGTTAATCAAGTATTAAACGCATTCTCTTTTACTTTATACCGTCATCTTCACCGCAGCGTACAAATTTATCGCCACACAAGACGTGGTATAAAAATCATTGAAGTGTGAAATAGAAGCTGGGATGCTCGCGTCTGGCCTCAGGAAATGCCCTACAGAAAGGTCGTACGCGTAGATATTTCGAAGGCTAGATATCGCAAGCTCACTTCAAAGTACCAAAAGCGAACCGCTATAGTCATTGCTTTGTAGCACGATTCTCTACAATTCAAACCATCGTATATCGAGAGTAGGACATTTATAATATACTGCCAAAATAGTTTTTACGACGCCCGCGAGAGGCGTTGATCACATTTCCTTACAACATTTTCTCGATAGCTTGTTGTCGGTAGATGATAGTGGTAGAGAATCGAGCTATTGAAGACGTCATGTAAAGGTTGCAAAACTTTTCAATGAAACAGTTTAAAACAGAAACTATTTTATATAATACTTTATTTTCGAAAGTAATCAAGTAGTGCTATTTAATAAAAAGTTGGTTAAATCTTTTCAAATACGCATCGAATAATGTACGACAGTTTTTTACCTATGATTCCATACGAACTAAAACACGGAACAAGTTTGATTTTTTATCAAACTGTAAGTACGCTATGATTTCTGGTTTGCGGTATCCAGTCTACTTAATGTCCGTGGTCGTACCTAACCGCAGGGCAAAAAGGGGTTAACATACGTTAAAGGCGACTGCCAGTGACACGTTTTTTTCTACTATAGGGTCTTTGTGAAAAAAGATTCACTCTAGCTACTGATTTGTAGGGTTGGTTTGTTGATCCCGCCTTAATTGTGTATGTCAGTGCAGGTATTTGACCTTCCTTATTTAGAGTTATTTTGTAAAGACGACTGCTGTATGTTAGATCAACTGATAAAATGGTATATTATTCTGTTTTGAGCCTAGTTACTTAATTGTTAAACAGAAAGTTAAAGGTCTCAACGCGGCTTGGACAACTTCCACATTATATTGACCACTAGCCATAGGATAAGAAGGAGAAGTAAAAAAGAGAAATATCACCTAACGAAGTATAAAGATTCTGCCCTGAGGCCACTGAGATTGCCGTTAAGTTTATGTGAAGTTTTTATACATAACTTTTTATTATTGTGCTTATATATTTTGATTAGAAGCTCAATTCTCTACTACTATCGACTACCGACAACCGGCTGGCTATCGAGAAATTTTGCACAGAAATCTGATCAGCGCCTCTAGCGGGCTTCGTCAGAACTATTTTAATAGTACATTTTAAATGTCAAACTCTAGAGTTTGACATTTAAAACACAGTCAGTCAATACTGGTCGATTATGTCGAGTATCTAGATACTCGACAGTACCGACTGTAGAGAATTGCGCTAAAGAAAGATTTGTTTATTGGATATTGAATTAATTGTCACAGTTAATTCGTAAAAATGCATACGAATTAATCAATATATTTTATAAAAGACTTAAAATACGACAATAAAGCCTGCAATAAAGAACAATAAAAATAAATAAATTGTTCTTTAACAACCCAAAAATGTTCCAGCGTTATTGTACGTGTTCTATTATAAGGCTTTTTGTATAAAATAACGAATGTTCACACCATAAACGACCATTAATGGTAGTTCTACTTCCGCGCATTTCATTTATGTTCGCAATTCCTGAACAATACTGAATATAGCTCGGAGCCATCGAATGTATGTAAAATGAATAAATAATAAATGTACAGTGAAAAATATGTGACCCATTTTTTGAAGATATTCATTAAGAATGAAGTAAAGCGTTGTGTATCAGACTTTACAAATCATTTAAAATATGTGTGCAAAAAGGTCATAAACAAACTTTATTTATGAAACACAAATAATTATAATAATAATTTTTGTGACGATCGATCCTCAGATATTCAGTTCAGTATCTTTTTTTTAAAATTAGCCTATTTCTATGTCCCACTGCTGAGCAAAGTCCACTCCCCTGAGTTTCCAGTCCCGGTCACAAGAACTATACATTGACTGCGTCATAGACACTAATAGTTTGTTAATTACCAATGTAAAACTTAAGTGGAAAGTATAAGCACGCAAAAAAGGAAAGTTTCGAGTATTTACAACATAATAAATAATATTACATAGATAATTGTGACCTACCAATATTACAAAGCGATTCAAATCCAATTCAATTCAGCCTGTAATCATGTAACAGTCAAAACGCTATACAATTAATCCGCAAACTAAATTCGGCAAACTCAGCACGTAATTTTATCATTAATTAACTGAACATTTAACCTAGTGTATATTTTTACACGCATTAAATCAATCGTGACAGCTTAACGGCCACCATGATGTGCCCAAACGTTAATTTGTGCGGAAAAAAAGCGCAACCGAAACTGTTTTTCCTTTTGAAATACTTTTTTAGGGATTTGTATCCAAAAGGAAGAAACATGTTAACCTAGTAAACCCCTCAACCTGGTAAAGTCTGCCAATAGGTTGTATTTCATAAACCATGATAGTAAGACAGTTAAAATTCTCAGAGACAATGTATTTTCTTTCTGTAACAACAAATACTAAAAAACAGAATTAAACAAATTTTAATATATAAAGAAGCTCCCATAAAGCAAAAGAGACTTTTTTATGTTTTTTAAATCATGGAACGGAATCCGCCAAGCACGAGTCCAACTTGCACTTGGCCGGTATTTTCCATTCCAATGAAGATATACATTTATTTTTCCGCTATTCGAAACTTTATGGAGTTTAATTACGTGAAATTTTATTCGGTACGTTAAAATTTATGTCTTCGGATTTTTTGGGAGAGTCCATTAGGCGTGATTCGAGTCGGGATTTTAGAAATAATTTTAAGTATATTTTCCGGTTATCTAGTCGTGAAGAGAAGAAAAGAATAAAAGTTCTTTGGAAGATTGCTTTATACTTTGTAGTAATAACTTTTTAGGTTTCAGAAAGCTTTTGTGTAATACTAATTATTTTTTATGTGTCTATAGTATAGTAGGTTTAAACGTATTAAGCAATTAAGTTAAACATCGATCTGAGGCATTGAATTTTTAAAAATGTGGAAAAGGAAAAAATAAATTTGAATAACTGTAGGAAAGAAATAACTTATTCGGTGTTTAGTATCGAGAACAAAAAGTGTAGATAGGTAATTGTACCAATGGAAGCTACTGAATCGAATCGTAAGAAACTAGGTACTATAAGATTTATAAATAAGATTTTATTTGCATTGTAACCCAATAACAACAACTGCCTACCTTCGCCTTGAATAAATAATTGAATAAGTGCGAATCGAATTTCACAATACGGTTTCGAATAAAAACCTATGTTTTTTAAATATAAACTAGTAATTATGACATAGATTCTTGTAGAACGTGGGTATTATTAGCGGCAGAAGAGTTCGATTCCCATACCAAATAAAAATATTTGAATACACTTGCAAAAAAAATTAACAAGTGTAATTGTAAACTGTAGTACGAGCAATTAGTATGATTTTTTTATGTTTGAAAAATTCCATACGGAATTATTCGTAATGATAAAAAATATTGTCTCCAAAAATACTTCTAAATAGCAAGTCTTATTGGCAAATTCAATTTATTCAATCTGTGATTACATAACAACGTAAGACAGGGCCAAGGGTTTCTTGTAAACCCACTGAACCCTAAAACTGTACAAACAAATTGCGGGTTGTATTCAAACGTAGTAAAAACTCGTGTGACCCTTTTGTTCCCAGTCTAAGTGTTTTGGGATTTGTGCAATGACACTCTGAATACAGAGTGGATGGACTAAGACGTTATTTTATATGAATCTGTTTTCTTAAAGAAATATCTGAAAAAGTCGGTTGTTTGGTTAATTTGTTATTGTTTTATTAAAAGTTATTTTCATGAACCGCATCTGCAGTAACCTCAGAGGGGCGATTTTCTACCACGACCAATTATTCAGCAACTGATCAACTATCGACAAATTTGTATTAAATCATCGCTAGCTTATTCTACCAACTCATTTTTCAAGTAAATGAAATGACAGGCGATTACTAGTCACTATCGACAATCCTGCCCTCCTTCATACTAATACCGAGTATCAGAGAAATCGCGCTTATAGCAAACATTGAAGCGAATAGATTAGGAGTAGTTTTAGAAGTCTATTGTGCTTGAGTATTTACGTTCCAAAGTCAAAACCTATCTTGTAATTATTTTTAGAAGGTACGTTTCTAACCAACACGCTTTTTCCTAGTAGGAGTCAACTTCTGTCAATAAATTTATATACGACAAACGTACAAATATTTTTATTCCCCAAATAAAATCCAGAACACTACTCACAGAATCAGACCCGTCATATTCCAGATGTTTAATCGAACGTCACATGAAAAAGTGTAACAATAAAATAACCAGTTCGACTCCCCGTTTGGCAGATTTATTGGTCGTAAACGCGACACAAACAATGGCCTATTACAGGACACTCAATTTGTAGCGCTTAGATACAATGTTGTTTAATTATTCGGTAAAGCCTTAGGGCAAGTACATAATATAATTTATGGTAGTTATAGCCCGCGGCTACACGTGGAGTATTTTTAATATAGGCTATTTTCCTTCCTTGTAATATAATATTATGTAAAGTTAGGCAGTGAAAGTGTATATGATAGACAGTTTTTTTCACGGTTTTAATCTTAGTTAAGATATCTAAACTAATATTATAAACCTGAAGTGTTTGTTTGTTTGAACGCGCTAATCTCAGGAACTACTGCTCCGATTTGAAAAATTATTTCAGTGTTAGATAGCCCATTAATCAAGAAAGGCTATAGACTATATATCATCACGACCAATAGGAACAGAGTACCAACAATTTTTTTTACAAAAACGGGGAAAATTTTGACCCATTCTCTCTTATGTGACACAAGCGAAATTGCGCGAGTCAGCTAGTATTGGTAATATAGAAAAGTTTACGGATAAACAAATAAATTAATTAATGAGGACATTTACTTTCTCGTCTATAAGATCTACTAGTTTGTCACACTAACTAGGATTATCACCACTTAACTCATAAGACCTAAAACAAACAGCGAACTAAGTCCACAGTTAATATGCGTTACATGACCACATGCACAGAACAGACTAATATATCATTGTCAGCCGTGAGTGGTTGAATCATTGCGGTAACGGATTAACAGCGGATCTCACGGATTTCCCGGATCCCATCACTGCTTAGCGGAATTACTCGGACTTGTGAGTTCTATGGAGGAATGAACATTGTGAGGTATTTTTTTAGTAGTGCCGTGTACGGTGATTGAAGAATTTTGGTACTTTCGTTTTGATTTCGATTTTTGTGATTGGTATAAGGCGGGAAGGTTTAATTTTTTATCTAGTTAGCTGTAGAAACTGATGAATAGTAAGAGATTAGCCGATATCTGAAATTCCATCACTGTTCATTGGAATTACTCGGACTTTTCAGTTCCAATTTTGGTACTTTTCTGTCGAGTAATTGGTGTTTGGATTTAGTTGGGAAAAATTGTTAATTTGATCAGCTGCTCTTATCTTTGTCTCTAAGTGCCATGCCTACGATGATTTATAGCTTACAGTAATATACGTCAAGCATCAGTGGCGTTCTTTAGACCCTGTGGTAAAAAGGCATGATTTTATGTATTTTCGTATATTTTTTATGAATGCATGTACATAATAAATTAGTTGCAGAAACTACCTTTATTTACACAATTCATTGTAGAATATTCCTTAAAAAATTCTTACACGAACCTTTAAAACCAACAAAATGCCAACATTTTCCTGGTTCTAACGCAATATTTTTACAAGTAAACGACGGAACAGTAGCATTAATGTAAAAAAAACAAACTGTTCAGCGCCCTCAGTTCAAAACGCCACGTTGTATGATTACAAATGACCTCAATTACTTGGGACAGAGTCGCCTGCGCCGGTAATTGATACACGTAATTTACTATAATTACAGCACCGCCTTTGAAGGTGTGACTCTTTTCATTAAACTTACGAAATTGATACTTTAATATCCATTTGGAGACATTTAAGAAATAAAAATGTTTGAGGAAAAATTTGTTCAGGGTTTTGATAGAGTTAGTGGCCAGAATAAAAAAAAAAATATTGAGTTTGAAAGAAAAGCAGATTATATATTTTTCTTCACCTCAAGCTCCTTTGATAAATAATGAATACATTAATCTGGGAGAAGTCACGTGTTAAAATTGTGGGGAACAATTTGGATTAGACATTAAATAGATCGCTGTTTAGTGTATTTATACTTTATTAATTTAGAAATTATAACCGAAGCAATTCCATGATTCATACAATGAATATGACAATTTAAATTATATTATCTCTTCAATGAAACGGATTCGGAATGCCATTGAAGTAACGAGTGTATGAACAAACACACGACGTAATTGGGCGATGAGTAAATACGATTATTTCGGTTTAGAAACTTGTACCATGTGTTCGAACGACTAGTATAGATCAGTTACTCATTTATTATAATAGATTGTTGTTCGGAACAATTGTATAGCCTGAAACTGATCCTTATATACTATTAAATACACATACTCGACAAAACTCGTATTTAAGAGTAAAATCATCGTATAACATGACACAATTCATTTTTTTTTTACAAAAGTAATATCACGCCTATTATTTGTTTAAACATAAAGGGAATGAAATACACTCACATATCGCCATTAACAATCATGAGACCTCAAGATTTTTTTAATGTTTTTTTAAATATTTATGTTATGATTTACAGTACATTTGCATTAAAAGCTGTCAATATGAAAACAAATTTGTTTTTCAATTTGCCTATGTCTAAGTCACTCTGCTGAATTAGCTTAGATGATGAAATATAATAAACAAAATGCTAATCTACAGGTCTGTAAATTAGCTCAAGACCCCACACTGAGACTAGATATTTTAGGAAGCATAGCAAGAAAATTCTCACTTAATCACGTTTCTAGATTTATTTAATTTCAGTACAAACAGGTATTAAAATTCTCAGAAATCGTGCGAAATTGCATTTAAAAAGGTGTTGAGCGCATATTTAATTATTTTTTGCTTAGAATAACACTTTCCTTGTTCGTGATTAAATTTCTTACCACTGTTTGACGAAGACTTTAAAATGTACCTACTGTTTTATTTTAATTCGATGTTGATTTTGTGAATCAGTTATTATTTTATTTAGCACCTTCTTTCTTTCTCCGTGCCCGATGTTATTTAACAATAAACTGCTACTATAAATACAACGATAACATTTTTTGTCTACGTATTGGTGACATCTAGATCTTGCAATATTCAAATAATATAAATGACACTAGGGCTTGCAAATATTCGAATTTTGCAAGCCCTAGTGACATTACGTTGAATATATAACTTAATCATTCTTGACTATAAACAAAAGCAAAATTTCTTTATTTTTAATCAGCAGTTATGAAAAATGGACCAGTTAAATAAAAATAGCACTGAAAGCAGGTTAGCCTGCTGACATTTTAGCAAAAATTTTAAAGCAACTGCAATATAAAAATAGCTTAAAAATAACAACTATAAATTAGATAACAGGGTGACATAAGATGACATTTTAAACGTATAAGACAGTACAACGATTTTAGCCAAGAAACAGCGAAGCGCAGTCTATTAGCATTGCAAATGCACCTGCTGTATGCATGCGATGTTCTAAGTGATTTTAGGATAGTTCACAAGTTTTGTGTCATGGTAACACATTTTTGAGGAATTTTCAGCTAGCACATTTTTTAATTTTAGGTAGAGTAAAAATAGGACGATGTTAAGGATAGAGACACAGAACAGTACAGGACCGAATTTTACCATAATATGGGATATAGCAAGGGAACGAGCTGGAAAGCTTGCGATAGAAGCAGCAACATCCTTTTGATAAACTTAGTTTTTAGTCAGAGAGATAAATCGTAATACAGCACTAATATGGAATAGATCTTTTGTTATTGGTTACAGCTAGATATATAATCTAACTGCTGAACAAAAATTATGAGACTTTCAATATTTCTAGCTTAATACTAGAATAACATTGTATGAGCTCGGCTTGATGGAACCTAAACGTAAAAAAAATAACAATTCTGCCAAATATTCTGAAGCTGAAATCCAAATACTAGAATAGTTTCAAGTTATTCTTAAAAACAGCTTTAAAATCGAAAAACTCTAAATCGATTCCACCATATTCTCCAAGACCTTCCTCAAGATGGAAATTCAATTTATTCTAAAAACAGATCGAATTTAATCCTATTTTTCATAAAACACAACTCCATTCTTCCGTTTGAATAGAATCTCATCGCAAATCCAAACATAATAGGTCGCCGAGCTAAACCCGTGGCAGATAGTTTGCATTCAACACTGGACAATCGACGTAAGCAGATGTTGGCAGTACCACGAGTGTTGACGGAGATAGGATGGAGACATAGGCTTAGCTATCTAGTATAATATTGAAACGGTAATTTTCTTCAATATGAAGATAACCAAAATATATTTTGGTAAACTTTATGATAATTGAAGAAATGTTTATTTGTTTTTGTATATTATTTGGTGATTGGTTTCAATTTTCTTTCTATATCTAATCTACTCATCAACACAATTAGGTACATAATATGTGAATCCTGAACTTAAAAGTCTGATAATTGTTTTATTTTTAAGGCATCAATTACCTTAGCACTCACACACAGTCATTGACAATTACAATCTCTTTGCATCAATATTCCAAGAACTAATTAAAGAGACTGAAAATATTACTAAACTGTTTATTGATGACATTATGAGATCATCCCATTTATTTATTCGGTTAATCATACCCAGTTCCGACAAAAAGTATGACAGTCAGATTCCACAGTTCATAAATTTGACTCCATTCCCAAATCCACTTATCATATCGGTGTCAAAACAAAACAAAACAATTGTGCAAATAAAATTGTCATCAAATGAAAACAAATTAGTTTGGTTCCGTTCGGCTTACCGGCGTCCTCAATGCATCGAGTTAATCCTTTTGATGTTTCAATTTTAGAATATTATCTCTTGTTTGGCCGGAAATGTTTATGCAATTGAAATATTCGGATGTGATAAATTGAGAGACCGTCAGTAATAAAATAGAGTAATGTTTTATCTATTACTGTCACAGTTGAGAATGACGTCACTAGTGACGTGTAGTTAAAGTGGTCGTTACTGCTTTTGCTATAGCGCTTGGAAGTCGTGAGTTCAATACGCACGTGAAATAGGTATTTTAGTGGTTTGCAATGAGTTTGAGTATATTTAGCTACCCGTAAGTTAGTTCTTGTGATACAAAATTATGTCTTAAAAGAATGTATTCTGCACTGTTAAAAAAACAATGTAGGATTTTATTTCTTCAAAAAGTAAATAAGCCACTGGACAAATTTAGAAGGACCTGCGTTATCCCCTGGTTAGGGAATTCTTCAAAATATCCTATTAGTTGTTTGACTTTTAATACTGAGCATGATTATAATATCGACTAAGCTTCTGCTCACTACTTCGTTCGTGTAAAAATACTTCCAGCGGTAAAAATTATCCAATGTGTCTTTCACTAAAAATCAGAATCTATTGGTATGTATTTTTGCATGAGAGAGTACAAACATGCATACATACAATACACATACATACATCTATCCTCACAAACTTTCGCATTAATAATATTAGTAGGATTTATTGTTTTGGCTGGCCATACAGTGTAATTAAAATGAGTGATACAGAATGTATTTCAGAACTTTGATGTCTCTATTGCACACAAATATATACAGTTATTACAATAAATAAAAATTATAGTTTATAAATGTATGACTTTGAAATTCTATCGCACGGAATTTTGTGTAGAGTCATATGATTTTTAGTATAAGAGTCAAACTACTAGGGAAATGGCATTACGCTATCTTTAGTTTTATATGAGCCGAAAGCTTTATATTATTTTTTGTCATTTTCATTTTTATGAATAAAGGAATGTTAGATGATGTGTATCTATATCAAAATCTGGTTTATACTCGATCAGGGCCAGGGTTTAAAAGTTAAGAAAATTATGTGTGTTACCATTGACATTTTGAAAAGTAAACGATACAGCACCAGGCCTGTAGTTTTCTAAGCTAGTTAATTGCACTAGGTTAATCCTTGTTGCGATAATTGTTTTTTTTATTGCGATAAATGTTTAAGTTAATGCGTTTGTGCCTTAATCTACAGATATTTAAAAGAGTCACTATTATAATCTATCGAGAAAAGTTATCTAACAAAAAGTATGGTAGTTTTGTCAAATGAACCAGACAGCAGACAGTCAATGTCCAATGTCTAAATATACAAACAAGTACACCGGTCACAAAAGAGACAAGTTTACAGTTGCGCATTACAATCGATACTATTATTATATCGACTGAACCAATGAACTCTAGCGTGTTTATAAAATACTTAGTAGTTAGTGCTCAAGGTTTGTCTGAGTGAAGTTTTCTCTTGGGAATTATATTTTACGGTGTAAAGGAATGCTAAAGCTGGTTATATCCCTCTATTGGGCACTGATTGCTACCAAACAGTGATAACTGAAAATAATGTATGTGATAGAGAGTTCGAAGGAAACAATTTCAACTATATGAGCCTGTATGTTTATAAGCCTATCTATTTATTTATTGACTTAATATACTAAAGGTCTTTAGGCGGACAAAATGTATAATGCATTTTCTAACAGTCTACCTTTTAATTGTATTTATTTCTATTAGATAGATATAAAGAATCCTATTTAATTCTACTAGATGGATATAAAGATCAATTTATTTGGCAGCAGAGGAACGTAAATCTTCTTCTTTCCATCCCGTCTTCTTTTTATGCGTCTTTTTTACAGCGCTTATTCACCCACACAATCTCACAAGTCTTTCCCTAATTTCAGGAGAATCTTGCCCAGCAACACGGTAGACGATTATAATTTTAGTTTCAATTAGTAGCTTGTTAAACATACTTTATTTACTTATATTATGTTCCCCACATTTCTATCAACACAACGAATAACTGACCTCTACAACACAAACACTGTATCCACCAGTGACTATCAGAATCTGTTACACTATTAACAAAACACACAGCGGAATACTCATACTATTTACTGTTGCAATACAAACAGCCAGTTTTACACTGCACGGGAATGTCGCATGTATTATTCATGTATTTGTTCAAATTATAGTCTAAATTGCTCTGCAGAGGTTTGTGGTCGTTACGTCCTTTTGTTATGTTAGATTTGGAGTTGGATTTTTAAATGAAAGTATTTTTATTTTTTTAAATCACGAAACAAAAGTTTCTTATCGCGCTGGTTGGTTATAAATATTAAAAACGTTCAATAGAATCGTGTCGTCTAAATGACGAGTTATAAATAGCTTTTTGTTTTGAATTCTATCCCAAAACGACATTTTTCTGGACTTGGTTTAACGGTTGTTACAAAACATAAGTAGCGGGATTTTCTACAGTCAGTATTATGGAGTATGAACATTTTGACAGGTAAGATGTGCTGAACAATTAGTTCCTACAGTACTCGCTAGGGGCGCTGATTAGGCTTGATGCAAAACTTGTCAATAGCCGGTTGTCGATAGTCGAAAGTAGCAGAAAGTCACGTAACAGTCTCTGGAAGGCTAACCTTTTCCTTAACTCATTTAAAAAATGCAGCTATTTTGATATACTTGCCTCATTAAATGACCAGTAATTTTATTAAGAAAACATCGTTAGACCTTCACCGATAATCTACTTTAGAAGCTTATAACACTCCCACGGAATATAAAAATAATTACCTTCGAACCTTAGCATACAGTAGTTAGGCCAAACCACTTTCCTCTGAACATAATCATAATGGTCCATTACTAGACACCTACATTTCATTTAAAAGCCTGTTAATGAGGTACCCTGTATCCTTTCATAATCGCCGCTTAGGCTGTATACGTAATGCCTTTACCGAATCACATCGGAAAATAATAAAAAATATTCATTGCTTTTTTCGCACAGTTTACGATTATTTGGATACTTTTGTTAATGGGCGTTATCGTTTGGATTTGGATTTGAATTGTCTTTTTTGTTATAAATATTTATTGAAACAAATGTAGATGGTGTTAAATATAAAAGTGTTATCACGATCAATGAAGCTGCGTGATTGTATTTAGAAAATGTGTTGTTAACTCTCTCGAGAAGAGAAAGAGAATAAGTCATGTGATTTCATGCCACTATCAACTATCGTAGAATTTTGTATGAGAAAATGATTAGAACCACGACCGTATGCCATATGAACTAATTCTTAAGAACATTTAAAATGACAAACTCTCGATGCTCGATAGCGCCGACTGTAAAAAAACGCGCTACTGTATGCTGTAAAATTTTCTACACGTAAACGTCTGTCTAGCACTGTATCTAGAACAGAGTATGACAATCACAATGAAGAATTTAGTATCTTATTCTCGTAAGACAAATCAATACTTCATTTTGATTCTAATATCTTCAGTAGATCTCACTGCCTACGTATAAGCAATGATTCATCTAAAAAAGTAATCTATCACGCAAATTGGAATTGACCATGCCAAGGCTAAAATGACATTAAATCAAAAGACATTTTTCTTCCAAAATGCCAAGATATTCTTATCAGGGCTGTCTACAGTTATTATTTATTCGAGAAGTCGCCGTCCGTGTGGAGGAATAAATTCACCCAATTACACTGGCTTATTTCACTCAAATCAATACGCCGACACCCCTTGGACTTAATACTTTGTAAATAAAAACATTTATCTTCGCTTGGCAACAGGGGGCCATTTGCAAGTTTTGCTTTCTTTAGTATAGCGATAGTATATATGGTATGTATTGTGAGTCTAACAAAAGAAGAGTGATTCTCTCGAGTGTTTATTGTCAACGCTCGCAGTGGTTGATCGCCGTAAACATTGCTTGCAAGCGTAAACTGTAGAGCAATTTCATACAGTCTCACTTTTCCTGTAGTTTTGATATCAAATATTTTGCCTATTAAAAATAGACAACATTGTTATTTTAGAATACGCCAGGGGCGCTGATATTATATTGTTATACCACACAAAATGTATTGATGTGTGGTTAGATAGTGACAGATATATAAGTGAACTATACCGCAAAAATGTTAGAAACTCGTGATTGGTGTTTATTAAAGACTGTAGGTGACTATGAAATTTGAAATAGTGAAAAAATAAACAAAAAAATAAGTAAAGAAAGAATAACTGTTAGTTATTCTCGGTTAATATAAGCAACACCAAAATGGTAGTAGTATTAATATGTGAACTTAAAAAACTTCTTATTGTAGTATTCAATACTGTTATTAAATCCAACATTAGTTCACAATCTATGTCATCGTATGTCATCAACGAAAACGTATTATTACGAAAAACTATTATACTTTCCGAGAACCGCGTTTAATAAATACACGAAGTGGCTACCTCATAATAATTAATTCATCCAATTTGTTACGATTCTCATACACTATATTGGATACTTGGAGATAAGATCGATTAATGAAATATGGCGTCCGTGGGTTTTCACCAATCTGTTATTTTTCGTCGCAGATAGCATAGGTTCAAATTGTACGCGAATTAGGTATGGTTTACTGTATAAATGTTATTTTGGTTAAAGACAACTCCCATTCTTGTAACGCAGGGTCTTTTACAAACATCCAAACAACAAACATATAGTACAACCAGACCCGTAAGAACTATTTGTGGATTGCACAATTATTTCTTCTGTATGGGAAACAAACCCATGCCCTCAATACTCCCTGGTAAAGACATATTGCTCACCTCAACTACTGCGCCACGTAGATGGTAAGTAAAAATATCTCTCATACGTACATACAGAAAATCACGCCTTTTTCTGTTAGGGGTAGGCAGACACCAAAGAACGCCACTTGATATAATCTTTTCAAATTATCCCATACTTACTACGAATTGAATAAACAAGTGATATTTAGTATTCAGATGTTCAATAATCAATTAGATTAAGAATAAAGATAGAAACTATCACCTAACTATCTTCTCAATGCAAGACTCTTTACACTAAAAAGACGTAGATAAACCAAGGTACAAGTTGTAGCAAAAGTTATGAAACTCTTTCGTAAGATAGAAGTGAAAATTTTGCTTCACTTACCGCGACTGAGGGAATGTAAGAGAAAGTTTAGTTACAGCTTGTAAAATCTTACTAATAATTTTGACGTTTTTGAAGATAAGAAATATTTGATCATATTTTAAGTTGGATATCTATTAGGAAGTATTGGCCACTTGTATAATTTTATTTGGATCTTTTTGCTAATAAAAATGTGCATGAATCAGTAAATGTTTCTAGAATATAATTTTCTAAAGTACTGAAGAATTATCCATGGGTGCTACAATCATTACCATGCCTAATTTTGTAATCATATTCTTTATTTTGTTTACCGCAACTTTTTTATGTAAGTATTATTCTTATAAAGTGCTTGGCCGATGGAAAGGTATTATGTCGATTATAAAGCACAGTATTGGAAAATAAAAAATGGCACCTCTTCTGACTGTGACTACTACATCTACGTATCCCAGAAGAATGATTACGTACTTGTTATTTCCACAACAAAACCATGTACTGGGAATAAAAAATAATATTATTATGTTGTCAGGCATCTTTACACTTTGTAACGCTAATCTAGCGCGTTGGTTTTTATCGAACCTTCAAGCATTAATTGTTGTAATTAAACGCAATTCTTAGCAATAAAAGCCATGATTTATAATCCTTAACAAAACAAACACATATTTTTACAACTAGATAATATTAAATCCTATTATCTTTAGTTAGTATAGTCTGTGCGCGTTAGCTGGGCACTAGAAAACATTAACGTCTGACCAATATTATATTAACACTATATAGCTGACTCGCGCAACTTCGTTTGCGTCACATAAGAGAGAACGGGTGAAAATTTTCCCCGTTTTTATAACATTTTTAACTGGTACTCTGCTCCTATTGGTCGTAGCGTGACGATATATAGCCTATATGCCCATGCCTTTCTCGATAAATGGGCTATCTAACACTGAAATAATTTTTCGAATCGGACCAGTAGTTCCTGAGATTAGCGCGTTCAAACAAACAAACTCTTCAGCTTTATAATATTAGTACAGATAAGCGATTACTACAATATTGCTATCTGTCATATCACTAGCGTATTGTCCGAGAACTTAGCAGAAAACATTAATATGCACAATATATCTAATTTAAGATTGATATTTAGTTGTATGTTGGAAAAATTGCCGTAGTGAACAGGCAACAACCACCATTTAAGTCTCAAGATAAATCACGTGCAAAATTTTCAAATTTTGTACAGCTTCTCCGCTCGCGCACCTTACATACAACGTAATTTTTTTGCACTTGGTTCGTGAATTGTGATATACCTGTCATCAGGCCAGGACTTTTGGTTTATGTTCTCGTTCTTCTGCCACGCTATCGCGCGCTGGCTATATATTGACGCATATTCCACACGTTCAAACAAACTAATTAATGTAATAGCTGTTTTAATGGGAGTATTATCAATTGTTTTGTGTTTGTCATTAGCGTAACCTTTGAGGTCAATCGCTGAGTTAATATCATATGATTGCTCAGCCGGCGCTCAGCGGTCGGTAAACTAATGTGGTTTAAGCTTGCCGCGGACATTTATTAGATGGGTGACCTTTTGCATTTGAGCTGAGTGTGCTGAGTTATAAGACAATGCTGGTTATTGGTACTATTGATTTTGTAATTATATAAGTGTATTTTAGAATAATTATGGACACACACAAATATGCACCGTATCTCGAATTTTTTGACATTTCGGCACAGGTTACACTGACAGTTATCGCATGTTAAATTATAATGAACATGCTACTCTAAAGTTTCATAGCTTTAAAAATAGTTTTTGTTATAAGACTGTTTATAGTTGATAAGGTGCTATTCAAGTAATAATACGCTTAGACGCTGGCTTAAGTCTTTTGAGTGCGGATGAGTTATGGCTCTAGCTTTCTACGGTAGCCTTGGAAATAGGGTTACTAGGCGTCTGATAAAGTAGTTTACTGTTGAAAGGAATAGATTATATAATGTTGAGATTGTAGTCATGATTAATGTTCAGTTAACAATATTTTTTATTTAACAATTATATAACATATTTTCAATATATTGACAATACAAGTGGCCAAGAATTTAAACATATACTTATTTATAACTTTTGAAGTTACGTGTGTATTAAATATAATTCTCACTTTTTCTGACAGAGAAACCTTGCATACTTAAAAGGTATTCAAATAGTTCTTGAATAAATTCAGAATCTCCAACTCGCGATTGGTCAGCATGGACTTCAAACCTAATCCCTTACTCACACTGGGAGAATAACTTTGCCCAGCTTTGGGACGTTAATAGGTTATACTAATTAATTATTTTTGTGGATAAATAAGCAGTTAACACTTAACTGCTATAACACCATAAATTCTTTACCTAAAAAGTTAAAACTAAACCCTACTATCTTCTTTATTTAGACACGTCTGGTCCAGATTATCTAAAAGTAGCATACCTGCGTACAAAGAGCCAGTTCAAAGCAAAACCTTTGAAAGTGAATTAACGCTATAATTCATCACAAACTTGTTTACACAGCGTTTTAATTTAATGTGCTCCACTCGCTTCAAGACCTCATTATTATAGAAAGTTTTAATGAAAATTATAAGTAGCTATCATGCATTTTTAAATCCTATTTAACTTCGCGTTGAGTTACTTTGAGTAGATTTTGGGTAAAGATTTTGTGGTGTGAGATTTTATAACTAGAGTTAATTCAAAATTACTTGAGTGAAGATATGATTTTAGAGTATGAAAAAAACGCGTATTCATACTTTTATCATATTACTAGTATAAATGTGATTGTTTGTTTGTTCCTTTTTGTCGTCAAACTACGAAAGATTGACTGACGGATTTGAATAATACTAAGCAGTGGTGTTTTAGTTATTTTCAAAATCGCAGCTCTGTTCATCTTATATAAACATATACAATTATTTACCTACTTATAGCTAAAGCTAAAAAAATCATGTGGAAGCTTTTTCAACCTTTCTATAAATTCAGGGTCTAAACAAGTATAAACAAATTCCTACCTGGAAAGCCTAGCTAGCAATTATCAGAAACAATTTGCTATACAAACACGAATGACAATTAGCTAAATGAAATCACGGATTCACAAAGCCTAGTGCTATAACGTATCATAAAAACCCAGACGTTTCAAATCTTTTTAATTAGTCTGTTGTTATTATGCGTAAATTTTCCTTTCAGCATGCCTTTGTTTTACCAATCTTAAAAATTGAAAATAATACTACTACTTGTCCTTTACTTGCAAAGTTGTTACCCAGCTCTAAATTACTACTAAGTACGTTTTAATAAAGGTTTTTGAAAATCTAACCGCCCCGGGAATAAAATATGAAACTGATGATTTTGACTGCCTCCGTGGCGCAGTGGTTTAGGTCGCCACGCCGATACCACTGCAACGGGAGGTCGTGTGTTCGTTTCCCACACGGGACAATTATTTGTGCGATCCACAAATAATTGTTTCGGGTCTGGTTGTGCTTTGTGTCCGTTGTTTGTATGTTTGTAAAAGTCCCCGCGACACAAGAGCAATTCTTAGTGCGGGAGTTGTCTTTTAAAGATAAATAAAGATAAGTAGATGATTTATTTTTATTTTGTCGCATGTTTATTGTTAACCTACACAAGGTTCAGTCCCAAATCTTCAAATCCGTAAGTTTTTGATATGGTTTAGCGACGGTTGGAATACCTTACATTACGCTTAAATTATATTTAAAGATTTCTGAAACGTATTAGATGAATTATTCAATATTTTGTCTCCCAGCTGCTTCTATTTACTCTACAACACTTGAGTATATCATTTACGTGTCAATAGTAAGTGTAAATTACTTCCTTAGAGAAAGAGCGTAGGGAAAATCGCGTGGGTGTATCGAATACGTCACGTATGTATGTATGTATGTATGTATAGCCTTAACGACTGAATAGGTTTTCATGCATTACAAGTGGATTAGAATATTCAATAAGAAACTGTATTTAGATGAATTAATTTACGAAGACGGGTGTACTTATGAATGGCATTTGGAGATTAACTGTTCGGTTGATGTAATCGTGTGTAGGTGAAACTAGTATTTGTATGAAGGAAATATGAGGCTTGAAGCGTCGTTCTCAGGTAAAGCCATTTATAGTCTAACAACTTGTTTACAAAACTTTTAATTTAGATCATCAGAACTGTTCGATACTACTACTTTATTTTTGAAAATTACAGTTTTTTTTATTAAAATCTAGATAAATCGTGCATGCGGAGGCGCTTTACTAAGTTGTCATACTATGTTATCTAAATGTTTATCGCCGAAAATATGATTTACTTAAAGTATATATCACTGGAAATTCGTTTATGGTGAACAATTTGCTTTAATCCTATCCCTAAAAATGTGCAAATATTTAGGTACCACGTCTAAAGTCCTCTTATCCACGTAATAGATTTGCTGCAAAATAAAATAATATAACTCTAATAAACATATCTATACTAATATTATAAAGCTGAAGAGTTTGTTTGTTTGAACGCGCTAATCTCAGGAACTACGGGTCCGATTTGAAAAATTCTTTAAGTGTTAGAGAGCCCATTTATCGAGGAAGGCTATAGGCTATATTTCATCACGCTACGACCAATAGGAGCGGAGTAGCAACGAAAAATGTTACAAAAACGGGGAAAATTTTGACCCATTCTCTCTTATGTGACGCAAGCGAAGTTGCGCGGGTCAGCTAGTTTAGAAATAAAATTCCTAAACATCAGCTCGTGTATTTTCAATATCAGTAATCCATTGAATAGTAGTCTAGTTATTGCTCGGATATGAATAAACCACGACTCATAAGCCTCGATTTACTTCGCAATAGAGCTGTTATTCATTCAAATATATGAAAACAGCGCTCCTTGAATGCAGTTCGAGGAAGATTTTTGTGTAAGCATTTCTGTAGGCTAGTATTGTATTGTGAAGTCAATACAAATGTCGAGAAAAATGCACAATGCAGTATTTTTTATATTAAAAGTTTGTTAACAATGCGTGCATGTTTTTAGTCCTAGTTGGTATTCGGGATCGAGGAAAATGTTTAATTTTTAGGTTAGCCATGTTTGGTAGCATATAGCATGTGCCTTGTACAACATCGAAAGACATCAAGAAATTATGATTTAGTGGCTAATATTAGTTTAAATTCTATATAGTTTTATAGTACATCCCGATTCTAGTCTAAATATTCGTATGTTATTTATTTAATTGTTTAAAATCTAGCTGTAGGTCAAATGTCCCAATAATATTTTTACTAAATACTTCAAAGCAACACAAATTTTAAACGTCTAAGCCCCCTTACACACTAGCGGTTACCATCTTTTACTGTTTTATATGGAACCATGAAAGATTGTACTAACTTATTTGTTGTCGTTGCATATTAAACTCTAACCGCACGACTAGCCGCTCCCGCGTTTAATCGCTAGTGCATAACGGGGCTTCGACAGGCGTGTCTTTATAAAGCATAAAAACATTTATAGCAATCATCCATTAGCACTGTTGATCTATCTTCTAGGAGCAAACATAAGTCTTCAACACATTAAGGTGGTGATAAAATAAAGGGTGCATGTTTCAAGGCTGCAGTGTGACGTCATTGGTCAATTAATTGAAGGTTATGGTGCACTGGCTATGGAAACATTGCTATTAACTTGACTTTGAGCTGATTTACGTCACGTTTATGGTTGGATATTAAAATTTAACTTTTCAGTGTAATGTTGAAGGTTAGTAACTTTAATTTAAGAACGGGATTGCTTACGATTCGATGATATTTATACGGGTGATAAATTTAGTAGATGAATTTTGTGCTTAATGCTAAAGTTGAAATCGTATGAGAATGTAAAACAGTCATTTATCACATAAAATATTTTTTTAATAGGAGTTCTCAGATGATATTAAATTAAGTTTCATTAAAAATTCTAGGTCAAAACATTTAATCAATATAAGGAAGTCAAAAATCGATTGTAACGCCTAAGCCGACAGCTGTTAAGATAGACTAAATAAAAAACAATTTTATTTGAAATTTTGGATTTATGAATACAAGGAAGAAATCGAAAACACCTTAAACTGTCAGGCTAAAAAAAAATTACAACTTAATTAAAATTTGAATTAAGGAACCCCAAAATGGGCTAAATAAGGGCCAATTCAATGACATACAATCGACATTGATAGACAATAACACAAACCATCCAGGATTACTTTGCTAAATAGAAATCAGTAGTGAACCGGAACACGCAATCAAATCGTCCGACTATCGACCAACACCTAAAATAGACTATTCGTTATAAGTACGGTGGAAATTTCTGTCTGTCTATTACGGTTAGTTTTAAATTTAGTAGTGAAAGTAAAGGAAATGTATGCAGCTATATCGGAATTTGCAGTAAGTTGCATAGAATTTTTCAGATATCTGGACTCTGTAGAACTGCATTGGCAATTTCTTTATTAGATCGTTGTTAGTTTTATTTACCTCATTGTCAATAAAAGAAACCCGTTCAATGTACATATATAATTTTCTTTATGTTTACAGTCTTTAAATAAAATAATACGATTTTTGTATTTTTCCCAGGATTTAATAACGTACCAGTTTAGGAGTATAACAAACTTACCTAAGTCACATAAGCCCACATGTGCATAATTGGTCACATCTGGTAATCATTTCAAAATATTTGCTCTTTGGGTTCGTGGAATACGGACAAATCAGTCTGTGTTTAAACTATCAGATAAATAAATAGATGTATAATTGAATAACATGGTGCAACTGGACTTATAACTTTAAAAAAAACACCATATGTCCTAATTATACCCTCGAGTTTCATGAAAGAAAAGACATGAGTTTGATTTTTAATCAGAACAACCGGTAGAAAGGTACCGAGTTATTGATCGACGTTTGATGATCAGCTGCAGATACAACCGAATAAATATCGACAAAATTTTTATAAAAAAGTTATAATTATCAGCGCTTCTATCACGAGAACCGTGTTTTGTTTAATTTCATCATCCTACACATTCTTTACTGCCATAGGTCAAAAATCCTGCAATAAACTTAACTGATGACAAAAATATTAGATCCAAACCAAATAATTTCCGGAACTTCTGGGCATCTAAACAAAATAACTTCGAATCAAATGGGCAAAATCACATCCAAACACTATTGCATTGCTTGATATCCAATCAATAACGATGATCGTAAATCTTACGTGTAAGGCACAATGGTGTATATTATTGTTAATTTATGATGATGAGCACATTTGGCACGTGGAGCGAGTGGAAAGCTGTAATGTGATTCAAATTAGTTTTATTGCACAAGGTTGGATAAATGTTGAATGATTCATTGATGAATTAAAATTTAAGAAGATTTGTGAAAATTAAAGTAAATTTTATTTAGGTTTAGTTTGTACTAACGGACAAAATAAGGCGTAAGTATATAATATGTGCAGTTTTCAAAGGATAAATATCTACGACTTATATTTCTATCGAACTCTTAAAACTATTCCTAAACAAAAAACCACTGACACTAATATAATTTGGCTGGAAATGACCAAAGATGTCGAATGGATGACCTTATAAAACATTTTTTTTGGCTAAGTTTTTTGTCCTTTGAGCCGTTTGACCATGAAAACGTACGGAACAAACAGAGTTACCGAAAAGAGACAAACCAGATTACTTAGTCATGTCTGCATAAATGTGGGTGTATTCATACGCCTTCGCCCATTTGAATAAAACTGGTTACAAAACTGATCCTGGTGTTTTTCTGCGAAACTTTCACGTTCTAATTTGCTAATTGAGGTAGTTTTTATAACAAAATTACTATGTCCATTTGTACACGTATTAACGTTAACGACCGGTGCAATCCGGAGCTTGTGAACAAATTAAACATTGCATGGAGGTAACAATAATGGTTAGAGAACTATTTTGATGACTTTAAAGTCTGTAACAAAAGATAGGGCTATTTTTTGGGATCACCTTCAATTTAGACCTGAAAAACCTGTAATGTATTAAAAGGTTCACGTATATATAAATGCCATCAAAAACATTCTGTAAAAACCTCAAGTCTCGCCGTAAAAAGTGGTGAGATCTATATAATACCAAGTCGATTAATCTATTTAGTCTCTACTTAAAGGACCTTCTGTCTTAAGTTATTACGTATGTTATTATCATGCCAATTTAAAAAAAATACCTTTAAAACAAATAGACCGACCTGGTCATCGCATGATTTGATTATTAATATGTATCACACTACACAGCACGACGAGAAGTTAATGCTCCTGAAATGTTAATGGCGAATTTGTGTTTTCTTGCGATGACCAAGTCGATCTATTTGTTTTAAAGGTTTTTTTTTAAATTGGCATGATAATAACATACGTAATAACTTAAGACAAAAGGTCCTTTAAGTAGAGACTAAATAGATTAATCGACTTGGTATTATATAGATCTCACCACTTTTTACGGCGAGACTTGAGGTTTTTACAGAATGTTTTTGATGGCATCTCACTTCTTTTTGTAGAGCGAACATAAGTCCAATTTGTATGGAAAGACGTTTTTTTTTCATAATTCAACATATTTTCCTATGGGAATGTTGTTCAGTTTCATGAGCTAAACACCCTTACCCACCCTATACCCCCCTCCCGTTATGCCTTATATAGTAGGTACCTATTTATTTTATTTTCTACAGTAATCATAATTCATTAACTGCAAATGTAACCTTGTAATCTTATACATTTATATGGGATTACAAAGTTATTGTTGCAGTTGGTGTATTTAAAAAACTGGATCGAAATTAAAAAATATTTGATTTTTCCCATGATAAAGACACTAAACCCTATTTGTATTCTAAATTTTAAGCTTCTAAGTCTGCTAAAAGTACCTTAGACTTTTGATGATCGGTGAGTCAGTGAGTCAGTGAATCAGTGAGTGACAAAATTCAAAATTTTAACAAGTTGTCATTCTTAAACTACTGGTTCAAATTGACTGAAATTTTAAATATACCGTATTTATACAATTACTGATTAGTTGCTGAAAATCCAGGCTTCTTGTTTTATCCACAACGAAATTATAGGGGTGTCAAAAATAGCCCGAATTGCTTCGAGAAAAGGATGTTACGGCCGTGCCGCTTTTTTTTTGCTCGACTTGCGGGGGCACTTCCGTGCCCCCAGATAAGTGTATTGAAAAGATCTCGAATAGTTAAGTCGAATGCAACCAGAGAAAGAAACAGAGAAACAAAGCTAATTTTGCAATCTTCCCATCAATTAATAAATTATTTTTAGCTTCTGTTTGGAGTTTTATCAATGAGAATTTTTTTATTATGTCTGAAAGTATTTTTTCTATAAAATCTATTGAAATTATGAACTATATTTGTGTCGTTTCATCGACATAATTTGCCCTTTTCTAGCAAAAATAGTAAAGTTAAACCTATCTTTACGGAGTACATCACCAAACCTTTAGAAACTTAATACCATCTAAGTATGAACACTTTAATTAAACCTAAGTCAGCCTCTAACGGTGCCGTTATAAACCTAATGAAAACCCACAGCGCGGTTTTCATCCACATTTACGCCCTGAACATTACACATAAAGCCTCTTTCAATCCATTCAACCTACTCCCGTTCAACCAATAGCAATTCAAACCGTTTTATTAGACATTTTAGTCGTCAACGATATCCGTACAGGACAAATCCTAGGAATCAAAGCTCCGAAAAGGTTTTAATGCCTTGAAGTAGGCTTGAAATTGAGGAATAAAAGGAATACGTAAAATGTATGCTTATCTACACGAGTCGTTATTTCCTATTGAGAGATAACACAGTATCTGACTATACATACTTTGATACTAATATTATAGAAGTAAATGCGAAAGTCTGTCTGTAATGCTTTCGTGTCTAAATTGCTTAACTTATAACTAAGTACTGGTTTTTCGGTATTTTCGTACCGCTTGTAAACTCATATTGTATACAGTGTAGCAATGACAATTCTATCTATTTATACCTCAGTGTAACAAAGCCTATGTTGAATAGAGATTCCAACGGCGAATTTTCTTTTTTTTCAGAGGAAATCCATGAGATAAATTCTAGCACTAAATAAAATACATTTCCGAGTCCGTCTACAAAAAAAGAGTGCTTTCTGCGAGGCTTTTAGTGCGGTACCTCAAGAATGTCACGAAAACGTTTTAAAACGTAAACGCGTTACCCGTTTATGGTCACAACAAATTCGACCAAATTTCGCTTTAGGGAACGTTGCTAAGCGAAAATAAACTTTATTATGTTGTAAAGAGGGTCTGTATGGAGTGAAACAATTAAAACAATTTACATTTTTGGAAGGTAAGGGCTGTCAGTCACCGCATTACGAGACCTCCCCACAAATGGAGTCCTGCTGATTTGCGGAAAGTAAATTGGTCACTTTGAATAATTGTTGTGGCTGACAATACGATTTTTAATAGTGCTATTAATAAAATATCAATGATTTTAATATTATTGATTTCTATTTCTACCATTTATGTAAATTGTATAAAAAAACGAGCACATTACTGTCCCACTACAGGCTCTCATTCCGGATTGAGAAAGGCTTAGCGATTAGTTTAAGACGGGCAGGATTAAAACGATTTGTAGCACGATTCTCTACAATTAAAACCATCGATTATCGAGAGTTTGACATTTAAAATGCACTGCCAAAACAGTTCCTAAGACACCCGATTGAGGCGCTAAACCGATTGTCATACAATTTTTTTCGATAGCTAGCCGATTTTCGGTAGTCGATAGTGGTAGAGAAACGAACAACTGACTGTCTGCGTCTTTTTGACTAGCTAAATTGCTGAGTATTGATAATAGGAGGATAAAAGAGTACATTTAAGCATTTATTATTAAGAGTAGTGTCAGTGTATCTTCAACAATGCATGTGAAAACCCGTGATATTATGTAGATGTCCTTAAGCATAAGTAATGAGTATTGTTTCCGAACATTTTATGCGGGCACATAAAATATTTGATTGCGTACGGCTGCATCGTTTTGCGATCATGTGCGTCATACAAAAGAAAGTTAGTATAATGTTATGTGACTTCTGTTGTTAAGAGATTTAATGATCAGGATTCATATTCTGGATCTATATTTCTTGTTCAAATAATCTTTCAGACCTATTTAATAAGAAAAGTCTATGATGACCAAAGGCTATTCTTATTACACAGGTTATGCATATATTTCAAACTTCATTATATACTAACTTGTATAATATTTGTGAAAGGGTTTTATACCAGTCTACCTTTGGGTGAAGAAGGGATTGACTACAGTAGGTGGAAGGGGTTTGGCATTAAAAAGTCACAAACTTTCGCTTATTTGGCATTGAATCCAGTATCCCACGATCAACTCAAAAATGTTTGTTGATGTAAACGCTTTATTATTTGAAAGTTATAAATCTAGATTACTTTCTAAAACTAGCTAAATATGAAAGTGTTTTAAATACTTGAACAAACTTTTCATACTAATATTACTAGTACCTAGTTTTCAACCAACACCTAGAAACATTTAATAGTTTCCGTTCTTAATTTCCAAGTAATAAAAATAAAATAAACACTTAGTAGAATTTAATAGAACATAAATATTTACAACGCGTCGGGGTATCGAACTTGTATACCTTTTTGGTGAGGATATTTTACAGGCCTATTACTCTTTCTATTGTTAGCTTGGTTTTAATGGCGTATGGCTAGATATTTTATATCCCTAATTTAACCGTCTAAAACCCTATGACCTCTCGTTTCCTCTACTGTATTTTAACTCAAGTCAAAAAGAGACAAAAATATATTAATGCAAAAAAGTCAATTAGTCTTATTTTAAAACAACCCTTTAAATATCGTTGTTGTTTATTGCGAAAATAAATAAACCTTGTAAAGAAAATTAAGAACTTAGCAAAAAACGTTAACTTTATAGGAAAAATACATAAATAAGTACTTGTATAAAGTTATTTGATTATTTCCGATATGATCAATGTTCGTAACAAGTACTTATAATCCTGGAGATAACAAAAATGAATGTACAAACCAGTGACTAGTGAATTGATGTTAATATCATTGATAAAATGATAACGCAAACTTATATTGTTCCTGTAATTTTCATTAAGGTTTGATTCAGTTGTATATGATGTGGAAAATTTCGAGGTTAGATATTATATTTGGCAACACTTGCCTATTACAAAAAGTATTACTATAGTAAGCCGAGTGTGATATTTTGTAATTAATTTTTTTAACACAATTTAGATGCTCTTACTAAAGCTACACATATACAATACAATAAATGCTATATACCTACAAAAAATGACTAAGAATGACTCGATAACAAAGGCAAAAGAAATATTCAGATCAGATAGCGATACCATTCTCTATATTCGGCACTTGGTTTGGAGGCTTTTGTATTTCAAAAATACTTGAAAAAAAATCTTATTAAATAAATAATTTGATAAAAACTTTCATACAAAAATTATCGAAAACTAAACGACACTTTACTGTACAACAGTGATTGTCGAATGGTCGAAGTATGCGCGTCCCACGTAAGTGCTCGACGGTTTGACCAACACACCAATGACCTTTCAAAGCTACGATTGCATTTCAAATAATTATCACTTGTTCTAACGGTGACGGATAAGCATCGCGATGAAATCTTTCCTAAAAAATCATTTTATGTGATACCTAATAGTAGACGGCAGAAGATAGCTTTTCTACTCACCTGAGCTACCACAAAATATAAGTACCGGTAGTGGTGACCTCCTGAACTAAAGTGGCAGTCGTGCCACTAGTTCATTACTCCTCAACCAACCTATATACGAAATTAGCGAAGCTGTGAATCATTATCGCTCATAAAAATATAAATTGAAAACACCAGGCCTGTTTCGGTAACTATAAATAGATTTTATGTGGCGTTGATTTGTGTGAAATATGGAGCTTTTTCTTTAAAAATCTGGTATAGTTTTTGTTAGATTGGTCGTTAAAACTAAATTGCATGGTGGAAAACTACCTAAAAAAATTTCTAGAGCACTTGAGTTTATGTACATATTAAGTAAATGGCTAAATCGAGTTTTAGTATAGCAAAAATCTTCCTTCCATATTTTTTTATAATTCATTTTTTCCTATAGATATTAAAATTTATGTCGTATTTACTGTACTAGAAAATTTCTACGTGTAGGATATTTTTCGATGGAGTAGTTTACAGTATACCTACATAGTAGAGCAGAGATTTGATTTGAATTTAGATGAAAATGATTGATATGATCTAGTATACTATTGATATACTACTTACTTGTAGTGATAGACATAAAATGTTGAATACCTTAAGACGTTGAAGTTTCTGTAAGCACGTTTGTTTATTTCTACATAAAAAAAACTTCCGTTTATTAGGTACTTCACAACACTCAATGCGTGATCATAAACGTTTCAAATACAACAGAATGTACCGCCCAATTTATTTAATTCCTCAATTGCTTTTTCAAATTGATGTGAATGTTCATACAATAGAAATGTATGTGGCTTCAAGATTGTAACACGCGAGTAACAGATTAGGAACAATACAGCTCAATCACGAGGTAAGTCCAATTGACTAGTAAACAATATTATTAAATAACTAGCTGACTCGCGCAACTTCACTTGCGTCACATAAGAGAGAATGGGTCAAATTTTTCCCCGTTTTTGTAACATTTTTTACTGGTACTCTGCTCCTATTAGTTGTAGCGTGATGATACATAGCCTATAGCCTCCTTCAATAAATGGACTATCTGACACTGAAAGAATTTTTCAAATCAGACCAGTAGTTCCTGAGATTAGCGCGTTCAAACAAACAAACGAACAAACAAACTCTTCAGCTTTATATTAGTACTAGCTGACCCGCGCAAGTTTGCTTGCGTTACATAAGCGTTAAAAATCTTCCCCGTTTTTGTTACATTTTTCACTGGTACTCTGCTCCTATTGGTAGTAGCGTGATGATATGTAGCCTATAACCTTCCTCGATAAATGGACTATCTAATACTGAAAAAAATTTTCAAATCGGATCAGTAGTTTCTGAGATTAGCGCGTTCAAACAAACAAACAAACAAACTCTTCAGCTTTATAATATTAGTATAGATTAGTATTAGTATATTAGTATTAGTATTAGTATATTAGTATAGATTTATAAATATAATAGCTTTTCCTAGTGACATTACTCGGATAGGTTTCTAGGTAATAAAACACAAAAAAAATATTGATGGCACTGAAAACGACTGAAAATCGCTTTTTTTCAGGACGACTAAAGATTCTTCGGCCACACTGTACCTATGCAAGCGAAAACTGTAGTTAGCTTAGCATGCCGCGACGACCTTAGGAATGTTAAGAAGTACTTCAGCTTGCCAAGGCATAATATAATATGGTCTAAGGTGTCATTCTGTTCAGTTTCTGCATGGAATAGTAATAATATAAGCAATTAATTAATTCACATTTATTTTGAAGTGTAGTTGAAACAACTATTTTATTTATTTTAAACTTATTAATAATGTTCATCTTATAATTATTTCATGCTCCACTTCATGTAAAAATGTTATCTATAAATTTATAAATTTCCTATAAAACGTTGTTAAAATTTTTCCACAAGAAAAATCTATTCGCATTTCGTTCAGAAATAAAATAATCTGTCGCGCAGTGACGAAGGCATTAAGCATGCAAATTGGAATTGGCTGTCGTTCGGAAACCGCCAACCAGCTATCTACTGTCAGCTTTTATAATTTTCAATATCTATCATTTATAATCGTATCTAATTGCTATCATGTTCAATAGTGATAATAATTAGTATTTATCTCGAACTAGCTTCTACCCGTGACTTTGACCGACAGATTTCTTGAATTAAAAGGTATCCCGTGTGTTAGTCGTATGCTTCGCTTGTAATCCAGGATATAAATTATTTACTAATTCAATTTTATCTACATTTATTTGTTTGTTTTCTATGAACACACATACGTCAGGTCATATTTTGCATCTATGAAAATATATTAGCTTCTGCTCATGACTTTGTCCGCTTGAAAACTGATTTTTCGGTTTAATGAATGTTTTGTGATAATTCTGGTTAAACTACCTGTACTCAATGACATTAAAACTTTAAAAAATAAAAAAAAATCCAACATATTAGATAGTGTTGCAGAGTAATAATAATAGATTAATATTTTATCATTTTATAGGTTTTCTGACATAAAAGAGAAACATTAAGATAGGTAATCGAGTGAGTAATAAATTATAACTAATATTAATTTTATCTATATAAATGGGTTTTATACTTAATAGGATGAATCAATAGTGATTCAGTAAATAAGAATGAATGTTATCGTCATTGTGGGCAAGTAAGTAGTTAAGAAATCAGTCATATTTAACACGAAATCAACGTTACTTTTTCTTTTTTTTCTGTCATTGAATAAAAAGGGTACATTTATGTGTTCAGTCTCGTAAATTTGTAGGTTAAGCAACGCTTGTAACGGTCATTCCATAGATGGGTGACCGCATAGTAGTATTTGAATTGGGCGTCTCCATGCTTCGAAGCCCATGTAAAAAGTCAATCCCGATTGATGTCTATTAAATTAACAACCGTTAAGCCACGTCAAAGACCTTCCGGCGGCTTGAACAACTATATCTAACACTAGGTTCACCGCTAACCATATCATAAAATAAAATAAAATGTCAAAAATCCTAGGTTATGATTTATTCTGTGACAGTTCTCTTTTCATAATTCTACAGTTGTCAGTAGTTAAGTATAAGCTCTGCTGTAAGTATAGATGACTAAAACATTCAGTGATATAAACTTAAATTTTACTTAGATTACTTAACAACTATTTTTAATAATATATAAATTAAAAGAAGACGTAGTAAAAAATCTTGTGCTACAAACTATAACGTTCAAATCTAAGACAGTAAGGAATCACGGCCGCGATAAGGGCGCGGTCGATCAAGCGGAACGATGTGGACCTATATTAACTATGTATGAACTAATTGAGGGGCCATGGCCAAACTCTTAGGCTAATGTCTGTCTAGGTTTAGTAACGAGGCGTTTTTTGTTTAAGGTTTTAATGTTCGTGCCTATAATTAAACGCTTAGAAGGTTGGATACTTTGAAATAGGCGTTGGACTATGTACCTTGCGGTCCCGACGAGATAATGTCTGCTAATATCGAAATGTGATCAGATATAAGGCTTTCCTTAGACCTGTATTAATATTGCTCAATAATTTGCAGAATTTCAAATAATACGTCTAAATCCTAAACGGTCAAAAGTACTGTGCAATATTATTTACTTTTTTGGAGTGGCCTCAAACTTCTTGGAATTAACAAGTAAACATAACTTTTTTTTTCTCCCTCTATATTTGTTAACCACGAGGTTTTTGGGTTCGATTACTCGGTTAGGCAAGGTGTCAAAGGGTATTCTCAATAGCCGCACAAAATTGTAAAAAATACCCGATATAATATATGTATGGCATATCTCGCCTACTTTTACATAGGAAACACATCGTAAATGGCAACACGTGGACATATTTCACGCATCCTACATCTCAATGTATACGAATGTCTACAGACGAAATTGACCTTTATAACCATCTACATATCAAACAGAAGAACATCAATCCACCTCCAGACGTAATTACTTATCACTTGTTCGCTATTCGCTTTACCGGCCAACTTTCAGGCAATATTCTGATATGAAAAAGAATTGGGTTATTGCTGAAACTAATTATTTTAGGAGATAACTTATCATTCCTGTATGGTATAGTGTAGGACATTTATAATGATAGTGACTATAATATGATATAAGCTCAAAATTTTATAAATGATATTAGAACATTTATTGTTTTTAGGAATCGTTGCTAGTAAGCTGTGGTCGCCAACAACTTAGTTTGTAAAGACATATTTAAAACATCTTTAAGTAAAACAATATTGGAAAACTCACCTCCCTATCATCAGATTTAAATATATGCACAGCATTTGCTACGGTCACCAGAGAAGTGATAAATACATTTACATCTTTATATATATAATTCTTCTGTAAGTGTGTATGTCACTGAACTTCTCTTAAACGACTGAACCGATTTTGATGAAATTTTTTGTGTGTGTTCAAGGGGATCTGAGAATGGTTTATTATTAAAAAAAGTTTAAAATTTTCGAATTAAAGACGTGTAGACAGGACAACGTCTGTGGGGTCCGCTAGTATTATATAAATATCTACTTCTAGATAGATAAGCCATTTTTTTACACTACACTCAAGGTATTTAACAAATGTATACATCTACACATTTAAGCCATTTTACTAAAGATTATCGCAATGGTATAATCATAGAAGCATTCTTTATAAATCCTGCGAGAACTAAATTCGATTAGCGAAATTCGGTCGAAAAAATATGGGGTTCGAAACCTCTCACGTTTAGCAATCGAACAATTGCAATAAAGAAAAGTTTCCTAACCAAACTCCTGAGTTTTAGCAATGAAGAAATGTAAATGTTTCCTTAACAAATATTACAGCACGTGTTTTGACTTCCACGGGGCTGTTGCGAAAGAAAATTAGCGTTTTCAATCATTGTCTTCGAGAAGACTGGAAGCTTTTGAGTACGTATCGAGCGTTTAATATAATAGGATTGTAACACATAATTATTAGCAATATTGCGTAAAAATTACATGCGTATATTACAGTACTAAATGTTCTTAAATGCATTAAAATGGACTATTCCTTTTTGACGCAAACTAAGCCAGTAACGGTTATCAATATTTCGCATATAAATAGTAAAAAATAAAGTCCATACATAAGTACCATCGAAAGGATAAGGTAGATTATAGCGTTAAATAAGTTTATACATGCCTTATATAAAATAAATTTAACCGTAATATCAATGGAAATATAATATTTTGTTGTTATAAAATGTTTAAATAACATAAAAAGCCATTATACTTGCGCTCGCCTAATTCTCATAAAATTTTAAAGCATCTGAATTAAGAAAGTAACAAGGTTTCGACATTGACGTAATATAAAGTTAATTGGTTAATCAAATAAAAACCACAGAAATGTCGTTTACTTTAATAACAATTTTGTACGATAACACTTATTCTCTTGTTACTTAAAACATTGATATTGTGTGTTATAATTGAATTTTGTGAAGACTTTATTTTTATGGAGTTTGTTTTCTTTAATTTTAGGTTATGGGTTATGTTTTGAGCTTAATATGAAAGGGCAAAACTATTGACAGTAATTGACACCATGCTGCGCTCGAAAAGACTGAAATAAAATTAGTGATATACAGGGTGTCCCAAAACTCAACGATAATCCGAGACAGGATGAAAGGCCAAGTCATACCGGTTCTAGGAAAAGTAAAAAAAAAATTCCATGTCACTTAGTTCAGCAATAATAGACATTTTTCAAAAAAGTTAAAATTCCACACCCTTGCTCGCATTTTCAAGTCCTGTGATCACCAATGTCACAATTTCGCTGTGTTTTTTTGAATTTCGTGATCTTCACTAAATATGCTATTAATCGTAAAACAAATTTATGCACAAAACATTGTTAATTTCATAAAAAAAGTTAAGTTTTAGTGAGTCATGATTCACAAAAATATCGTTAGTTGACTTTGACGCTTCATATTGAAAAAAAAATGTACTACACTACCCTTGGCAAGTTATTTCAAAAGTTGGCGCATTTAATCAAGTTTCAAAATGGTGCAACACTTGCCACTTTTCTTTCCATTAAAAATGTTATTTTTATTTGAACGATGAGTATCCTCGCAAATGGATCGGACGCAGTGATTCAATTTTATGACCTCCTCGTTCCCCCGATCAAAATCCAGTAGATATTTTTGACTGGGAATGCATAAAAGAAAAAGTCTATTCGAAATCAATACAAAATCTATCAGAACTTCGCCAGAAAATTGACACAGCGTCAGAGGAAATAAATGCAAGGAATTTTGCTTGACTGGTGCAAAGGTCTTTTGTAGGTCTTTTGTAAGGCGTTGCAGAGCCTGTATTCGTGCCAGAGGAAAACAATTCGGATTACTTTAGTTTAAGGAGAATAATTAAATAAGAATGATGGTTGGTTTTTTTATTTTTTTTTATTTTTATTACCTACTATGTTTTTTACATTAAATATTGGTTATGGAATGACTCAATTACCTCTTTACTAAAAATAATTGCTTTCCTCTGTCACGAATACAGGCTCTCCAACGCCTTACAAATGATCTTTGCACCAGTCAAGCAAAATTCCTTGCATTTATTTCCTCTGACGCTGTGTCAATTTTCTGGCGAAGTTCTGATAGATTTTGTATTGATTTCGAATAGACTTTTTCTTTTATGCATTCCCAGTCAAAAATATCTACTGGATTTTGATCGGGGGAACGAGGAGGTCATAAAATTGAATCACTGCGTCCGATCCATTTGCGAGGATACTCTTCGTTCAAATAAAAATAACATTTTTAATGGAAAGAAAAGTGGCAAGTGCTGCACCATTTTGAAATCTTGATTAAATGCGTCAACTTTTGAAATAACTTGCCAAGGGTAGTGTAGTACATTTTTTTTTCAATATGAAGCGTCAAAGTTAACTAACGATATTTTTGTGAATCATGACTCACTAAAACTTAACTTTTTTTATGAAATTAACAATGTTTTGTGCATAAATTTGTTTTACGATTAATAGCATATTTAGTGAAGATCACGAAATTCAAAAAAACACAGCGAAATTGTGACATTGGTGATCACAGGACTTGAAAATGCGCGCAAGGGTGTGGAATTTTAACTTTTTTGAAAAATGTCTATTATTGCTGAACTAAGTGACATGGAATTTTTTTTTTATTTTTCCTAGAACCGGTATGACTTGGCCTTTCATCCTGTCTCGGATTATCGTTGAGTTTTGGGACACCCTGTATAAATGAAAAAAGTGCTGCGATAGCTTTATCCACTGAGGCTTCTGATAGGACTATAAGTGGAGTTTTCTATACGAAATTCTCAGGGAATAGCAGAGTATGACATACGCCCGTAACATATTCGGAAACAAACATATAATTTAATATTAATAACCGTCAAAAACTCGATAAAGAAACCGATAAATTTGTAAGCTCAAATCACCTTTTTTTTTTGACGACAAAAAATAGTTTTTTTTTCCACATACAGGACGTTCCAAAAAAATCTATAATTCAAATACCACAAAAAATGGGGTTGAAAAATTAAATAATGAAAAATATTTCAACATAAGCTTAGCACTTAGTAATGTCGTAGTGACGTACTTAGGTCTTACCTAGCCTACTATGACGCGTGTTGCACGTGCTTCAAGTATCGTTGAAGCGCAGTCTGTCGTAGTAATGTGAAGTGACGTACGTTTTAAACTTGATTGACTGATCCATACTGTGAATGACGTAGACTATTTGACCTTGGAAATGCAAATTAATATGTTTTCTTCCTACATCTGTAAACTAATTTTCTTAGGAAATATGTTAGATCTAAATAAAAACATGATTAAAAGGATAGTAATTAGAAATTTCAAATAAATTCAGTTGAAATTAAAATGTAGCCTTAGTTTATATAGATGCTGACTGTAGTGTACTTTTTTGATTGAGTCCATATTTTCAGCAGTCGAGAAAAGAAATGTCTACCTCTAAAATCAGTAAATGTAGCAAATATTACCAACACGCCCTCGACATTTAAAAAACTTGCTATTTAATTTTTAGAAATGTATATACCAAAAAGAAATTATCTTTAGAAAGTGTAAAAAGATTTCATTTTCCGTGTCAAGATGATAATGAATGTATTGATATAAATTGATGTCGTCAATTATCGTTAAATAACGCTATCTATCTTCATTCAACGCCGTCGAGATAAGGAAGTTTACAGCGAAAATATGACGAAATATAATATTTTTGTATTCATAAGAAAATCAAAAGATTCTTATAAAAATATTTTCTCCTTTCCCACAGTTCAAAAAAAAACCTCACGCTGTATAATCTACTTAAATTATTAAGAATATTACCACAAATAAAAAACAAATGAATTAAAAAGAAAATTTTGAATTAAGAGAAAAAAAACATCAGAAGTTAAGAAATAGTGTGGTACCACGTCGGCATAATTATTAACACAATCGTGAATATAAATTCAACTTTAATTATACTGCAAGCAGCAGACTGTCTGACAATGAAAGAGTTTAAGGCCACAGGTCATTCAGTACTCGGTGTGGGTGCAGAATACGCGCCATTTAAGGCTTTTAAAATGCCCCCGTGTTGGTTTTTATAGTCAATATTTTTCTCTTAATTGAACAAAACGATAAAAAATGTCGGAACAATTAATTTTAACTCCCTAAAATTACGACTGGCTTTAATTAAACACCACTCGTAGCTTAATAGTTGAATGAGCGTTAAACTGGGTTTTTTCCAGTTTAAACTCGATACGTAAATAAGTGCGTTATTAAAAGTATTTTGCATTGAAAGTTTTTTGACATTACAATACGGAGGCATTCACTTAGCCTGTTGCGTCAAGGTATAATTTGCATTCATATTATTATTTAATAAAATTTTACTACTTCCCTAAAATACAACTTATTTTTAATATTTAAAACAGAACTTAAACGATAAATTACCTTTTTTTTAAACTGCAAAATAACTCACAAAAAATCACAGCACTCAACTAATTTCAAAATTTGTAAAGGAACACACTGGTTAAAAAAGTATACGACTTCACTCACTTTAAAAAAAAGTACTTCGGCATTCAAATTTCGATTGGTGTTACAAAAAGTTTATTCGCTCGCGATATTATTCCACTCAGTGCCGCGACGCGCGCAATGCTCGACGCTCGCTTGCCGCCACTGAGCGTGGAGTTTCCTCACGCGTGCGCAATAGGGCACTGACAGAAACGCGAAATACTTTATTTTTAGTGTTTCGTTTGTACCTGCGCTTTCAATTACGAATGCATTGTGTTTGTTAGTTTTTTGAAACTGTCGTTTTTACTTCCTATCTTAATACTTGAGACGTTTCTTTGTATTTTTGTTCTTTTATGTAAGTATTGTGTAGGGACTCTATTTTTCCTAGATGGAAATAAATATTTAAAATGTTCTTGTCGCATTACTATTATTTAAAAAAACTTTTGATAACGTGTGTTAAAATTTTTTAACAACATTTTATGCATATTATGCAGTTACCGTCCTATGTAATTTCTGTATACAGAACAGCTGGAAAGAAGAAAAATAAAGCTCCAAAAATGACAGTAACTGTAACTTTTTGCAGAATACTCTGAAGTTCAAAAATTAAATATAAATGATTCACATCTCAAAAAGTTTTTATTTTTTCTAGAAAAGCTGTGTGCCAGTAACTTAGTCGAAAGAGGTTACACGGCTAAGTTTCAACGCTGCAGTAGTTGAAAGAAGACAGTTAGTTAGGTCATCTTTTATATAGTTGGTTGACTCGCGCTCCGGGATAAGTGACCATTGTTTTATTTTCTTTTGACTCAGCTAGTTTTATTGTTGAGCTAAGGGTTTAGTTACATTGGAAGTACGTTCAGTTGTTGAGAAATATAAAGTGTGAAGTTCTAGCCATAGAGGCATTGTGTTTTGTTGTGCATCACCAATTAGCTACATTTTAAAATAATGCCAAAAAGTTTTCAGAACGTGCATTTTTGGTGTTTTGTTTGTTATATTTAAAAAAAAAGAAAAAAAGGGAATTCCATTCCTCTACTACTAACCAGGATTAGCATATAAAGATGTTATGGAATATTTCGTCAACAGAAAATAAAATCTTCATTTTTCTCATTCATGGAATGAGACCAAAACAAACAAGAGTGTCTGATTAATTTCGCTACATCAGAGAAACGATTACAAAACCATAAAATATAATATCTATCAGATAAAGTTGTATTGGAGATAATCCGATATTAATTAATGAACTACTATTGAACTCACTGGTTATCTGAATGTATTATAATGTTTTATTGAAACTGAAATGCGTTAAGAGATTAATGATTTATCAACGTTTTTACCCGACTGGGCGACGTTATAGGGAGTCATTGTGTAAATGATTTCATTTGTTTTTGAATCGTTTATTAAACTACGTTTATACTGCAGGCTCCCCACAAGATGGACCGACGACCTGGTAAGAATGCCGGAGTCCGATGGATGAGGGCGGCCCAGGACCGGTCCTATTGGCGCTCGATGGGGGAGGCCTTTGTCCAGCAGTGGACGATTCCCGGCTGAGATGATGATGATGATGATGATACTGCACAGCAAAACCTTAAGCATCTATACCTATATCAGTTTAGAATATGCTACATTGTGTTGCTATTTATTTTACAGGAATTGAATTAACTTACCAGGCCTATGCGGTGTCGTAGTTATATGATCAAGAAATTCATTACCAGTAGAACTTAAAAGACAGCTTGAAAAATATTTTTTGGTCAAAATCCGTTTAATTTTAACTTGGAGTCAAACTCTTATACCATACTATACCAAAATGACCTTATAACTGTAGTTATACGAACATAATTTTCTCATTAATTACTATTAAGGATTACATTAGTATTAACTTAATTAGACATCTCCTTTGAGTGGACGGGTAAGATTTCAAGGTAGCGCCGTCTCTATGATATTACGTTAATAAGATTTGATATGATCGTGATTTGATTTGATAACGAGAATGGCATACAGACATACATACATATGTTGTATAAGTGACTGCTGTAACTGGATTTTGTGTTGTGATTTTCATGAGTACCTTATGTATTAAATATTTTTGTGAGATTGACATTTGTTTTGAGTTTTACAGTCTCGGTAGAAGTGTTTATTGTTCAAATTTCAATAGAATAGCTTTTATTGCGAAACTTATGAAACGTATGTGAAATTAAAATCTTTAAAATTAAAAATATTTTTGATTAATTTGAGAGATTTCGGCCAAATCTATGCGAAGGCAACATTTTACTCAACATCACCCAAAATTTAATTTGTTTAAACGAAATTAATATAACATAATATTAATTTGGTTTAAACACTTTTGGCACCCGGGGATAATTGTTGAAAGAACTTACCAAACTGGAGTAGTTGTTTCTGAGATTAGCACATACGAACAGACATATCGTTTAGCTATTTAATAATAATATATGACTTAATGTCCTCTTAGCCGATACGGCTACGGCGGTCAGTTTCATTGAAACTGGCCATCTGTGCAGGACTTTGTTTATAGTGTCCAAGTGTGTGCACAATACACAGGTACACTCTCTATTCCATCACTTTCATAGTCTGGTAGGACGGATAACCGACACAACCAGTGAGAGGTCAGGCGCAGGACCGACGGCTTTACGTGCTCTCCGAGGCACGGAGGTATTCGACCTCAACTTCCCAACTCCGGGCAATTTCTAAGAAATTCTTAACAGAAAATCTCAGAAAATACTTTTTGGCCCGACCCAGGATCCGAACCCGAGACCTCTCGCACGGCAGTCGCATATACTACCGACCGCGCCACAGAGGCATAATTAAATACCTGACGCAACTTACACTCAGTCACTTTCAGATTTGTTTACAATAATCGTCGTCCATACTGTTTTATGTTATCAATGTATTTATTTTTGACTCAATGTCACTGCTATGTATGTCATTCGATTAACCCATGACATTGCACGTTTATAATACATACCTAGTATACCTACATACGAAATATGACGCCTTATATACCCGAAGGTCTAAGCAAAGGTTTAACACTACCCGGTTTCGCCATTAACAATGACAGTCCTATGTAATACGGAGTGAGTCTTTTGCTATTTCCCAGACCTAGGTTTAACACAGCTCAGTTTCACCAAATACAATGATAGTCCTAAGTAATAATAAGCGAACCTATTGCCATTTCCCAGGTACGTCAACAAACTCCGGGCTACTATTAAAAAAGGTTCTGTCATAAATTTGAAATAACTTATAATACTTTACCTAGCCCGGGAATCAAACCCGAGACCTCATAATCAACAGTTGTATACACTACCAACCGTGCCAAAAAAGTCGTATTAATAAATGACCGCAGTAATCATAATAAAGGCCGTATTTATAATCTAACCGATGATTAAATTCTTTTTTGGATTTAATTGGTGTTTGTTTTGTACGCTCAAAGTCGTTACGGTAGCAAAACTGATACGGATAACGATACGAACTTATAATAATAGATTTTGTCACATCAAAATGTCATGAATGTCATGATATATTAATAATATCATAAAATTTTTCGTAATTAGATAGCTTTGTAATTTTTTTTATTTGGTAATTTTAGATTTGTAGGTTATGAGAGTCGTTGATTTACTAAAGAGTAGTTATAGAACAAATATCGTACAGCTATCAAACCGCTATCAGATCGCTATCGAGTAGCTGTAGATTCAGTACCTTACGAATAGTTATCGAATGACTATCGAGTAACTATTACATAGCTATCGTGTAGCTGTCGATGGCTATATCGAGTACCTACGGAATGACTATCGAGTTACTTTCGAATGACTATCGAGTGACTATCAAATAGTTATCGAGATTAATTATTTTAAAAATAGATCAGTGATTTGCCTTGCCTAATTTATGTCAAGTAATTATAACAGTCGGATATGAATATGAAGGCGATACAACAGTAGCGATTGTAGGAAATTTAATTAAGTTCTTGAGCAGGCCTTTGCCCAGCTGACGTTGTTTAATTTACATACATATAATACTTGCATTTAAGTGCATTAATGTATAATTTCCGTTTCGCCATGACGCATTGATGTTACTGATAAACAATAAAGGTTATGCTAATTGCTTGACATTAAGAGATAACATTGTATTTTTATTCTTGTAAATCGTTTGAGTGAAACGTTATGTGAGATTGTCTTGCGACTTTTATATTGTCTTTTAGTGCGTGATTTCACGAGACGCCATGTTTTGGAATGCGTATGTTTTGATTTTCAAGCGTTTATTATGATGTTTCATTAGTATTTCATAAATTAATTTTTATTTTAGATATAAAGGTGGATAAAACCAAAATATTTTAATAAAACATAATGAATTACTTATGCGTTTTATGTAATAAGTGTACAATTTCAGCGTACAAAGAGATTTTTCATTTCATTATGTAATTTAACAGAAAACTAACTACTAAATCTTATTTTATACAAACAAAGCTACACGCTTATAGCTAAAACAAGAAAACTTTGTTTTACCTTAAAAAATCAAAAACTGTAAAACAATGTAATTTTACACGTCCCAAATTCTTACAAACAAACATGACTAACATTCGCGTAAACAGAAACTACTTAAACCATTGTTTACTTTAAACAACTTCCAAATTAGGAACTTTATAAAGTACACCCACACACTGTCCCAAAGTTCTCATATTAGTGAATCATATATATTCTTGTTCCAGCTCATTACACATACTGACCTAACTTCATCACTCCATGCATTCACTTAAGTTGATACTGATGACGTCACAATACAATTACTGAGCCTACGTGCTCACCGTTTATGGGAACAAGCCCTTTTTGAATATAACCAGTTATTATGAGTTGATTGTACTTTTAAGAAACGTGTGAATATTTTGAACATATCGATACCTCTTTTGTATAATGAGTCATCTAACAAATTTAAGTATTTGATAAGACCCTTCGCTGACAATTTTTCAAGGAATGTCAGGCAAGGTCTTCAAGCCGAACTGATCCTATAATGAGAACCCTCTCTCCGCGGTCCTTTTACTCCTTGATTTCGTTTAAAACGTAGAGGTGTTTTCCCTACTAGTCTATGCGCATTAAGGACTTAAAAAACTAAATTTTGTCTATTTTTTAAAAGAATACGGATTACTTCTTTTCTAACTCGTTTAACTATCACGTTTCACAAAGTTTGACGAGTTTAATTTTTATCCAGTACTAGCGGACTGGCCCGAGTTCGTCCAGGTGTACGATTTCATCCCGTTGATTCTATTCCCGTAGAAATTTTGATCCCATCGATCCCATACAAACCTTGTACGACAGTAACAAATATTAAAAAAATAATTATCCAATTTAGTTTCGTAGTTCAATAGTTATGCACGTATAAACATTTCAGTGATTCATTTTTATTTATATAGATTAAAAACAATCTTTTGTCTTTTAATTAACTTCAACTAAAGATCACCAAAGAAAATAAACAAGGCAACAAGCATTTTGCAATTCTTAGAAATGAAACCCTTAATATTAGGAACAGCAGTATACCAGTCATGACACCAAAGGGATGGTTGGCTATAATTATACCTAAAGCTTGCTTTTACTTAATTAATTAATTACCTTTGAATAGAATAATTAATTTGACTCTTCTAATTTTACTTTATCGAAATTTCAATTAAATCTTTGAGGTTTGAAGTAATGCAACAAGTTGTTGGGTTTCGTTCAAGAAGTTTGTTGTTGGGCATTATAATTATTAAATGGGTTTTTAAAATTAAGTTTTTGGTAATTTTAGACTATACGACACGGGGACGATACGATTGACGGCTGTAAAAAATATATTATATTAGCTTTTCAAAAATTGTAAGCCGCTAGATTATTTCTGTTTCTTCTTTTGAGCAACCAGTGTTTCCTAAACGGTCAAAAAGCTGTAGAACTATTTGTACTGTAGCTCAATTCTCTACTACTATCGACTACCGACAACCGACCTGTCATCGAGAAATTTTGTATGAAAATCTGATCAGCGCCTCTGACGGGTGTCGTAGGAAACATTTTGGCAGTACATTCTAAATGTCAAAATTTCGATAGCTAGCCGGTTGTCGGTAGTCGATAGTGGTAGAGAATCGAGGTACTGTATTGTAAAAATGTTTTTGAATTTGAATTTCACTGCCATTTGTTTGCAGCAGCAATTATCAATATCAATTCAGAGCTTTTAAATTCCCAATATGAGGTCGTAAACTTGAAATATGACGTGTCTCAGTTTAATTTATTATGAGTCGGTCAGACAGTGAATGTCGCATTTCTTTAAATAGAAAACAAAATGACGCATTAACGCACGTCAATGCACTAAATATGGAATGAACTTTAAAGTTTTAAATATGACAGAATATTTGAGTGGTAAATAATGTTATTTTAATGCGATTTCCTATTTATTTGTTCTTAACTTATATGAAACAACGTTTCACATATAATCAAATTTGAAGGCAGAAAATTTTGAATGAACATCCCTACCGTATATGAAAATTTAAAATAATGTTTTATTGAATCAAAATACCTAGATGTTCTGGCAAAAAGCACAAATAGCATGATTTTTTTAAAATATGCGTTAATAATACCTTAAATTATCATGACTGTCTCTACGCAATATTTAAATACTGTTTGCAGAAGTGTGTGATATTATGTGTATATTAAATGCTGTTATCGCATAATATAAAAAGGTTTTCAAGCGTGAGATAGTACTAAGAAATATCAATCATCTTTGTTACGCAGAATCCGCGGTACGTTAAGCCGACGGCCGCGGTTTTCATACGAATAATATTAAATGATGACAGTCGTAGACAGTTAGAAGCCTGAAAAATTATATCAAAAAGAAAAAAGATGGCTACAATTATTATAATAGTGCTTTTCTTTAAATTAATTTTCGTAATTATTTTCGGTTTTGTGGTCTTATTTTACAGTCTAGAGAATGTCTGCAGATGTTGAATATATAATTTAAATAATATATTTTGTTACTCGTGATATACTTTTCTCGATTTTAATAACTCTGCAGTACTACCACTATAGAAATAACTTTGCAGTACATATAAATAGCTATAAATCTTTCTATGGACAATATTGATTGATATGAAAACATTTTTATCAATATCCTCTAGATATCGAATAATAGAAACAAGTACAATGAAAGATAGGATAAGACATCTTGCTTTAGATTTGTAAGCTTACAAACTATCCATGTTGTTTTAATTTTCTAACGATAAATATAATTGACAAGAAAGTCTAAACTCTGCTACAAGTCAAATTAGTCTTTTAACAGCTGCATATGAGTAAATTCAACAGCAAAATACTTCAAACTTTCCAACAATCCTTAATATTAGTTTCAAAACCATAATTTTCTTAATTAATTATACAAAACTTCACCCGCAAGTAAATCTTTAGAATGTAAACGAAAATCCGAGTTAAAGAAACAAAAGCTTGGAAGATATTGATTTTTTAACATCATTAATCATTATTCGAACCTCTCCTTGTTTCTGCACAATGCGTATTTTCTTTCATTGGAGTGCTTTTCTGATGTCAGTAGATAAAATATCACAATAATTACTTAAAACGGATACATATTTACGCAACGCCTCTTGCTATATTGTTGTTTGATCACCGTGTTAAATTAGTATTACACGTTTTTTTGTAGGTTTCGGAGAGGCATTAAAAAATTTGATACTACACGAAAATAAATGTAATTTTTACTAAAACACGATACAACAGAATTTTACAAAAGACTTCTTTGGAATAATCAGCTGCCTGTGATTTTGATGAATACTAACGGACCTTATACTAAAATTAGAGAACACGGAATAATTAGCATAAACGCGAGAATAAGTGTTTGGTACAGCTTCTACCAAATATAGAACGAGAGAGAACACCTCAACGAAAATAAATTTCGTCAAGCATCATACAATAAACCACACGAAATGTAAATCGAACGCTTCAAGAATAGGAGACCGTTTAAGATAAATATTGTTCGGCTTCAGAGGGAGTTGTTAAGAGCACTCAATTAAATTAACTTAGCACTCGACAGACACTGTTACATTTGATAATTTATAATCTAGCTCGCAGTTCTCGGTAATCAAATATTATTCTATTTATGGTATTGTTTTAGTATTGTTAATTAAGTAATTTGTTATGATAAAGCGGAGTATTTTATTTTTAAAGATATTATTATAGTTTGCGTTACGTTCTATGTATTTTTTTTGGAGGTTTGTAGACACAATAGACTCGCCTCTATTTTTTTTATTTTTTTATATTGGAGTACGCATTAATTTGTCTCCTAACGTACTCTCATTTTAACGGATTAACATTGTGAATGGTGAAACGCAGCTGTATAACATACACTTCTGCTTACAGTTTCAGTATTAACACACGTGATATTATGCGTGTATGTTCAAGAAATATAACGTTTTTAGAAGTTGAATATTTATCCAATCACTCCCAGTGTCATTAAAGAAGATAAGTTCCTCATACTAGGTTCAACAGGCTGGTGCCTGTATACCTCTTTTCTTCGAAGTCCCCAAACTTGCGTCATTTCTTGCCACAACAATCTAACAAAGGTGATCGAAGGTACTATAGAAATAGTTTACAATTTACACGACCCGGAAATTCACCTTGATCTCACCAAACCGGATCACTGATCAACCAATTGGTATCTTCGGTATTCTCAAACTTTTGTCCTTTAGTAATTAAACTCGTAACTGTACTACTGGGCACGTGTCAGCTGCTGGGTTGGTGGAGAGGTTAGACTTTAAATCTGTTTATGCTGAACAAGTGCGGGCGGAATTTTATTGATTTAAGAACACCCTGAACTGAGAATATTTTAGTTATTGCCAGGAAAAAGCAAGTGACGATAATTATTTTCTGACTATCTGATTTGCGCAGCACATTATAACGTAGAAACTTTTATTCCCTATTGATCTATTTAACTTAGAGGCTAGTTCATTATAATAAATTACACAATGATCGGTTCAAAGGTTTTATATCATTTATTCGTCGTAGAATCGTAATTATAGTAAGACATATTTTTTGCATTAAATTTTATTTATTTTTATAAAGTTTTATTTAACTCTTAAAGTCATTTCTGTATTGTTTGTGAGTAACCTAACGTTTAAAATATCAATCAGTTGTTTGAAAACGCTATCACAGTTTTTTTCACTTGAGTAAAATTGACAAAGCATTCACCTGATTGAAATAGCACTCGTGGTGATTAAATGTGTAATCGTTCAACGTTTACATTTGTGAATTGACGCGAGTAATCGTATCGCGGTGACGATATGTCTGTGTGGTTTACTTGGGACTTATTGAGCTGTTTTTTTAGCTTTAAAATTTTCGTTTTTCATAATTATATTATTTTCTATGCTTTAAAATAGCACTAAAATATGATAGTTAATATGAATGCCAAAACTACAGGACTTGGTGAATTTGAAGCATAGGCTACATAGGACTCTTTTTGTTTCGGAAATATCTTAAAAGCGGAAAAAGTCGCATCAGATTAGTACCTATTAAGGAAAGTCCATATTATCAAAGATAATTTGTCCCACTACTAGTACCTACGGAACCCTTTCGGAGCGTTGATACAGTTTTCAAAATTTTGCGATAATTCGACGATAATTGATTGTCGATAGTCGATAGTAGTGGTGTATTACCCCTCTTTTATTGTTCTGTAGCCAATCTTCGAAAACATTTTTTTATATATTGTCTATAGATTTGAAAACGACCTATTTTGTTAACGTAACATATAGAACTCTAAATAAATCAGAAAACCCATCATTCTCCTTTAACCTTAACAACACATCAATACAATTTATACAATGTTCAGTTCAATACATCTTACATATACGTGTTCACATATATCAGTATTGGGAAGGCCTAAATCACCCAAGAAATGATTATTAAGAGCTAAGGTCAGGCGTAAAATGTAGCCTATTTCCTTACACACGTCTACTTTTCATCCTGAATCGTGGCCTGGATAGAATTTATTTTTTCTAATACTAGATTCTAGGCTGAATTCTGTGTAATGTAACACGGTTATGTTATTGATACTGAGAAATGTTGTTATGCCTTTATGTTACGAGTTTTTTCTGAGATTACGAATGACAATCGATTTTGTTCGTGATTACAACTGAATAAGTGTGAAATAAAGATAGAAAGTATGAAAGTATCTAGTTTTGATGAATTCATATTTTGATTTTACCGTATATCTAACAGAACTTTGACATCAATCTGCCATAAACTTTTGGTTTTATGATGTTGGTGATTTCTTAATGGAGCATAAATAATAGTCCCGTATGGGAATCGAACCCATGACCTCCTGACACAATGGTAGCAGCGTGGCGACCCAAACCAGTGCGCCACGGACGTAGTCAAACTGAAAAACTGAGTAAGAACCATTGGAGACCAGACTCCATCACCAAATGGGATAGTCGCTAGAAGAAAGTTAAACGAGAAACCTCTCATATTACTGTCTGTAGACGGATTGATAATAGAATAAAAGCTAATAGAAACCTTAAAATAATGTTACCACTTAAAAGAAAAAATCTTTCAGTACCAAAGTATTCAAATAACTACAAGTATTCCATCGTTTTGGTAAACGTTGAATCCATGCATCGATTGCAAATAACCTACTTTCAACTTTTTAATAATTACGTACTCCACTTACATGTCGTTTGTTTATTTTGTATTTCAGCTGAAATACGAGGCGAATTCAGTCCATTTTGACTTTCAACGCTACATACTCTTTGAATATACTATTTTTATATGAAGTTGTAAGTCAGAGCACTATGTACTTTGACTGCATTTTCAAGAACTTGACATTAGTTGAAAATAGTGATACGGAGTGTAAGTAGTATAGGAGCCGAAAACGTTGTGAGAATGACAATACATACTTCTTATCTAGTTCTAAGAGGAACGGAAATATATTTTTTGAAATTGAATATAGTATTTTTTCGTAAAATACCAACGTTTAAAGCCCGTTTTGTATGAAAGAAAAAAACTTAATAAAAATAATGTTGCATATTTTATTAGTTTAATTCATTTTGAGCCAAAGTTATTATAGTAAATCATAAATATGATTGCATCTTGCTTTGCTCAAGAATCTAACACAAAACTTCGTGATCTACTGTCGCCTACGTTACCACTCAATTCACAAGGCAGTTATATTTTTGAGTTTATATACGCCAAGTTGAAACTCAAAAGCATAAGTAATATTTTATGATATCTAGCCTTGAAAGCTCTTTCAAGTATTTTATTTTACATACTCATGTCAAAAGTGAGTGAAATAAACTTGAACATTTTTGACGTCAAACACATCTGTGATATTTTTCTTTGAGTATCTCTTTATAAATAGTGACTGAAGATGATTTAGGAACTACTTTTAAAGAAACAAATATTTTAGAATAGAAGAAAAAAATTATTTTTAGGAAAATAGAAATAAATATCAAATACATAAGATTATATTTTTACAATAATTTATCTATACTAATATTATAAAGCTGAAGAGTTTGTGTGTTTGATTGTTTGTTTGTTTGAACGCGCTAATCTCAGGAACTACTGGTCCGATTTGAAAATTTTTTTCTGTGTTAGATACCCCATTTATCGCGGAAGGTTATAGGCTATATATCATCACGCTTCTACCAATAGGAGCAGAGTACCAGTAATTAATGTTACAAAAACGGCGAAAAAATTCACCCATTCTCTCTTATTGGACGCAAGCGAAGTTGCGCGGGTCAGCTAGTGTATTGATAGAGCTGTAAAAGTTACAATGCGTTTTTATAATCCAGTGTTGACTCAATATAAACATAAGCAAATGTGCTTCCGTACGTATAAGCAAAATACATCAAAATCATAAAACAAGAAAAACATCGGACAAAAACGCTTACCAATATCGGAAAACCGTAAAAATAATTCAATACTCAGAGAGTAAAACATCCGAAACATTTCAATAGAAAACATAATCTTATAAAACAGAAACTAGATCAACCTGGAAATCGTTGGGAGTGCTTGTAAATTTTGTTACATGGACTTGTAAAGCCGAATGCGGCCGAATTAGGCCGAATCAATCCGAATGTGCCCACGTACCGTCAGTAAAAAAGACCTGCATTTTATTTTAGCCGGGGCTTTTAAGACCGCATGAAAACGGGAATATCTGATGAATATAAATAGGCGTGGTATCGTTGTCGTTTGTTTTTCGATTGCCGATGGGCTTTTGTATAGGTTTATGTATGTTGTAATGTTTTATATATTATGTTTTACTGATATGTCTGGTATTTTATATGTTTTATTGATATTCAATGAAAGGAGTGTAGGCGTCATCTTATCTATACTTCTATACTATAATATTATAAAGCTGAAAAGTTTGTTCGTTTGTTTGAACGCGCTAATCTCAGGAACCACTTGCACTGATGCGAATTGAAAAATTATTTTACAGTTGAATAGCATATTTCTTGGCTATAGGCTATATACCATCACGCTACAACCAACAGTAGCAGAGTACCAATAAAAATGTTACAAAAACGAGGAAAATATGACCCATTTTCTCTTATATGACGCAAGCAAAGTTGCACGGGTCAGCTAGTCGTATATGTAAAATTGCCCTGTCACAATGTTAGTTACCGTACTCCGCAACGACTTGACCGATTCTTATGAAATTTTGTGAGCATATTGAGTAGGTCTGAGAATCGGCCAACATCATTTATTTCATGCCCCTAAGTGACACAATTTTTTTTATTTATATGACAAAACGTTTGCCGTGTCAGCTAGTAAAACTGTAGATTTCAGTTTGCCGCCCCTTGAAAGTGCGCGTTGTAGTTGTTATGTTGTAGACTTTTGACTAGATTATAATATTCTGATGTCAAATAAGTAAGAATTATAGCTACATTATCAATTGAAATATTTATTACTATTGTTCTCAAGAGAAATTAGACATGGCCAATAAGGCCAAAGTATTAAGTATAGAATAATTATGAAACATACGTATTTCCCACAGGACTAAGATTGTACCTACAATCGCCAATTATCTTGATTTATTTTCTGTCTCTTAAAAATACTATAAGATTATTCTATTAAACCTAAATCTAGTTTTACAGAACCCCTGCACGAAAATGACTGTATCACAAATTACGATAATGCAATGATACTAACAGAAATCTAGTAAAGACGCTGACGAACTGTTTAATTTTAGCCATAGAAATTAAAAGCCATCTGAAGATATATTTGTACTTTATAACTGAGGTTTTAGAGTTCAAATTCCTAAAGCAATATGTAGGCATATAAAACTTTTTGTTAGCAGTAAATTAAAATAATCTTTCATCGGAACGCTTTACGAGGTTGAAGAATTTACCCAACATCAGGTGTCACGGAGTGGTCTATAAATTACCCATTGATACAGAATAATCCCCATTTTGAGGGTGCTTTATGGAGTCACGTTTTAAAGTGTATGGCAAATTGCTAATAAAAGTGCAAGAGCTTGTAATAAAATTAGGGTGTTTAAAGTTAGGAAGATAAAAAGGATTTGTTGTGAGATTTAAATCGTGTTGACTGTGATGAATAAACAATCAGGTTATCTACAAAAAAATATTACTAAGAATTAATAAGAAAGTTGAAAGTTCATCTACGACTACGCAAACACATACTTACAAAGATAAATTTACAACTGGGCTCAGAACAAAAACTCGTGCTCAACACACAAATATTTGGGCCGGGTGGTTTCGAACCCGCCACACGAAACGCTACGGTTATTGCGGCGCCAAACGTGCAATTAGAGTACAAGACAATTGTAAATGCAATTGCAAAAACAAGTGCAAATAAGTATACGAAATAAGAATTCAGAGAAGCGATTTTATACAAATTGTATAGTTTATATTCACGTTTCACTTAAAACAACAAGTAATTAACAAATGCCTCTTCAAAAGCTATTTTGGAAACAGAATAATGTGAACAAAGTAAGTCAAAGATGAGTAATTGAGGATCTACGTTCCTATAGCGAAGTTATTCTATTGTCAATTGTTCTAAGAGATAAAAGCAATTTACAAAATTAATGGAAATAACTGCTCGTAAATTAATTATTTATTGATTAATTGTTTATGGTGATTTTGGCACTGTAGCAACAGTGTTAAATCTTAATTAAGTTAAAATCCCCCATGCGTCTTATTTTTGGGTATTCATTTAAATACCTTCTAAAAACCTAATGTTTACTGAATTGAGTTGAGAGTAGCGAGAATTGTTTACTGTTTAATAAACTAGGTAGTCAAATATTAACACTCGCGTTTCTTAATAAAAAATACTTTATTTAAAATATCTTAATACTAAACGAGTGTACAGTCGAGCGTGAGATGCGGAACAGAACCCTTAGGTCTAAATGACATGCACTTATATTCGATTACGAGCTTTACATGTGTGTATCGGTGAGACCTCACCTCATGGAGTCTCATGACCATTAGCCAGAATCGAATGTTTATTAGTTTAATTAGTTAAGAGGCAATATGACCAGTAGCAAGAATCGAATGTTTATTTGTCTTATTAGTTATTGAGAAATGGATCAGCTTGTGTTGCTATGGCGAGTGGCGTGATGCGTTTCAGTTAACTAATATCGTATGTATGGGACTGGGACGCATAACTCCTCCCTCCGTAAGTTCAAAATCACGTTCTTTAGGACGTCGATTTTGACACAATAATACATTCTTATAACGATACACAGAAATAATTAATACAATGATTAAAATGAGGTAGATTATTATAGTTCCTAAACTTATACTATGCACATTCACAAATTGCTTTTCACTATTTAGCACTGCACTTTTGTCTTTCAACACATGTGTCAGGAACTGAAGATTTTCTAAATCGATCTGGTCCAAGTTGATTGACTTCTTATGCGTGATGTCTTGCGGCGTGGTGATCTTTGGCAGATGTATCTTTGGTGTACTGCTGAAGACTGATTCGCCTGTTTGAACACGACGTTTCCGTAGTGTGAGCTTGCCTATTTTAACTTCACAAGCGTTGTTGAGGCTTAAGAGATAAGTGCCCATGATGACGTGTTGACTCATGTCGTTTTCACAGATTTCCGTGAGAACTGTATGCGAACCTATGTATATGATCCAAGAATCTGGTTGAATCGATTTTATCTTAATGTCGGATGTTTCGACACATAATGGAGAACACGATGTAATCGGCGTTGTGAATTTCATTAAGTCTTCGATGCACTGGCTCTCTGCTTCAGGTGATATGTAAGTTTCATAGCATAGAAACTTTCCATCGTCGACTTCTCTGCATGGCTGAGAGAGTGGTAATACTTTCGACCCTTTTGTTAGGATGAAGGAATGTTTGGAGGTAAGCAGGAAGGTAAGGTTTATGTGAGGATTATACATAGGGAATGGATATAGTTTATAATAACTGAACACATCTAACTGAACTGTAGGAACTGTCATTATAAAAATTATTTGTTTGCCTTTCACATAACCTTTAATATTTATACAATTTTCTAACTTAATTAAGTTTTCCTTAGTTACTGGGAAAATCAAATTATCTGTGCTCTCAATATCCTTTAAAACATTATATAATTCGTCTGAGTCTAATATCGATTGATGCAGTACATTCAGTCTACTAAATGCTATGGCTGTTTCTACCTCGTCTAAACGCACAAGTAATATTTCGAAGTTATGTATCAACAAATTAAAAGTGTTTAAGACTAAATTCTTACTCCTTTGGAATTGAGTCGCATTTAAAATTTCTTCTATTTCCTGTATAGTCTTATTAAGAATTAGGAAGTTATTCCTTGTGGAATTTGTGGTATTTACGAAAGTATCAACTATTTCGGAAATAAGAGTAATTTTGTTAACAAGTGCATTTTGTTTTGATTCTATTTTATTTAACAAATGATCGTATCTTAAAGCATCTTGGTGATCTAAGTAGTACCTGTTATAGCTTTTATAAGTGAGCCAATGGGGTTAATCAATCCTCGTTTTATTCTAACACTAGGAACTAACTGGTTATATTTGTCTATAGTTAAATTCATAAGATATTCGGTTTGTAAATGAGCATCTACAATACTACCATCTAATGTGTATAAAGTTAACTTATCGTTTATATAAGTAATTAATTGGTTATATTTTTCTACGTTATATTTCAAACTACTACTTACTAGTTCTAAGTCTAATTTCTTAATGATATTCCAGTCGTAAAGACTAAGCGAAGCTTGACCTTCCTTCACGGGAAGGATGCCGGGATTGTCCTCAACTTGCTGCAGTTGAAGGGCCTGGCTTAGGGCTACATGGGTCATCATCCACAGGACGTACCTGCGAAGGACGTTTTATATCTTTAATAGGAACTTTATGCGTACGGTTTTGCGTTTGAACAGTGACTGTGTTCCTATTCATTTCGTTGATTATTTTCGCGGGTTGATAACGGGGTTTGTCTTTGCTCCGTCTGGTATTAACACCTTTAATAAACACGTTATCTCCTTTTTTAATGTTAAATTTAGTTTCACCGCCTCGTTTTTCCTTTATTTTCTGCTTGGATTGTAGCATTTTATCATGGAGGTAATTATACAAATATTTGGTTCTCTTAACATGTTCCTTAACTAACTGTTGCGTATAACTTTTGTTAAAATCTACGTTAAACATAGAAGACGATTCGGTGTGACCAAACACGACTTCAAATGGTGTAAGTCCCGTTGTTGAATGTATTGATTGATTGTAAGACATTATTGAATAAGTCATTACGGTTGCTGCGTCCGTAATTTTCCTGTCATATTTCGCGAGTCTATAAATCTCTATAATAGTAGAATGGAACCTTTCTACAATTCCCACAGAATTAGGGTTATGAGGTGTCCCTATATGAAGATTAATTTTGTAAAACGTTAACATTTCCTTTAATAAATTATTGTTGAATTCGCTACCTGGGTCAGCGCTTATTTTGGTTGGAATGCCGTAAATTGAAAAGTATTTTATTAATGCTCTAATAATCTCTGGTGTGGATCTATTAGATACTTCAAACGCCTGTCCTAATTTGCTGAATGCGTCGACTACTGTTAAGAAGTATTTACCTTCTATTGAAAACAAATCAATGAAAATTTCCTCGAAAGGTTTTGATTGAGTTTGTGTTAGTTGTAATTCCGGTTTTAAGGGTTTTCTATCGTACTTCATCTTTTTACAAGTTTCACACGAATTAATTATACTAGAGACAGTTGAATCTAGATTATTCCAACAGAATGTCCGTTTAAGGTGCGCGATTGTTTCCTTAATTCCGCGATGGCAGGTTTTTCCCTGATGGTATTTTAATACTATATCGCGTTGTTCATTTTCATCTTCAACGTAAATTACTCGTTCCGTACATTCGCGAATTTTAATAGAGTCCTTTTTAAATATATTTGTTACAATATTAGAAAACTGTTCGCGATGTTTCTTATCCTCAAAATAAATAAAATATGTAATTCTTGGTCGAATATATTCCTTTAAGAATTGTTTTATTAAATCTGTATTATTTATTGGTAAATGAACTTCTAAAATCTTTTGTTTATCTCTTGATAACTTTTTAACAAAACATTCGTTTTTATTCCAAGTGAATACTAGAATTTGGTTCGGCTTTGTATCGATAGCCTCGTGTAATATCGGTATATCCGATGAATCCATATTATCTTCAGAATGAACTGTTATAATTTGTGAATCTGGTTTTTCAGATGCCGTAAGTGTACCACTACTTATAGAAGGTACGGGATACTGTGATTCGATTGATCGAACCGAACGCGTCTCATCGTCCGATGAGATAATTATAGTGTCGTCTCGTTGTCCCGTATTGACAATCATAGACGACGTTTCCTCTAAAGCGTTTATTTTAATTCTAGAGAGAGCATCCGCATTATTATTTTGTTTTCCGGGCTTATATTGAATGTCGAAATTATATTCGGCTAACCTAAGGCGCCACCTCGTTAGTCGGCTGCCTGGTTCCTTAAAAGAGTTCATCCACGCTAGTGGCCTATGATCACTTAAAACTGTAAATTTGTTTCCGTATAAATAAGGCCTAAAGTGCTTACATGCCCAAACAATGGCTAATAGTTCCTTTTCGATGGTACTATACCGTGTTTCAGCGTCATTTAACGTTCTGCTAGCGAAAGCGATTGGTTTATCACTGCCTACAGGTCCCTGTGATAACACTGCGCCTAACGCATAGTTCGAAGCGTCTGTAGTAAGTAAAAATGGTTTTGTAAAATCGGGAAATTGCAATAACGGTGCATTCATAAGAATTTCCTTGCACTTTTCAAATGCATCTATATACTCTTTATTAATAACTATCTTATTCTTTTTCTTAAGACAATTGGTTAGCGGTTGCGTTATTTTCGAGAAATCTTTAATGAATTTTCTATAATATCCTACTAAACCTAGAAAACTTTTTATTTCCGTTGTAGTTTTAGGTAATGGAAACTGTAATACTGCTTTAATCTTATCGTTATTAGGTTTTAGACCGTCCTTAGAAATAGTGTGTTTAGTTTGGTTGGAAAATGATAGAGGGATTTTATCACAATGGACAACATCTTTAAATTCGGTGCATAGATTGGTTATGCTCGATTTTTCCTCTAATATTTGTTCATAATTTATACTACTATCTAACTTATTTAAAGAACATTTATCGTATTCTACCTTAATTACGTCTAACTCCGGTAACCTGATGTGCGGTAAACGTAACGCATCGCAATAATTAATTTTTATTATTTCACGTCTTCTGGAGGGGCTTCCTCCTGAAAATTTTCACAAGAATATTGTTCCGATGCGTAGTACGTTTCTTCCGGTTCAGCTAACATATTATTTCGCACGGTGCGCATAGTTGCGTCGGTATTAGGCTTATACTGCGCTTGATTATTATTTAAACCAAATCTAAATTGGTTGTTCGGGTTCGGCTTAAAGAAACCCGATTGCTTATAGTTATTTACTGTCCTAGGAAACTGCTGTTGTTGATTTGGAAATTGTGGCCTATTAAAGTTTGGCCTAGGGCTAAAAGCTGGCTGCATACCAAATCTTTGATTGTTATTAAAATTAGGCTTTTGTGGAATAAAAGAAGGTCTCGTTTGAGGTTTAAACGAGTTTTGTGGGATTCTAAACTTAAAATTATTTTGTTGGGGGTTTACCTTAAAATTAGGCTGATTTAAATTATTACTACTGGAAGGTTGTGCCTGAAAATTATTAGAAGGTTTTATTTTGTTTCTACAATTATATCTCATTTGGAAATTAACTTCCTCAGTGACAACACTTAGCGCGGATTCTAGTGTTGTGCATTTATTTAATCTTACAAATTTAAGTAAATCTTCAGGCAGGTTATAAATGAAAACGGTATAAGGTTATATATTATATATTTAGCGGCTTTTATGCCTTCGTCTGTTAAAAGATTCACTTTAGATATTAAGGAACTCCTAACATTTTGTATCCTATGACAGAAATCGATGTAAGATTCCCCTGGTTTAATTTTAATATTTTCTAATTCTATGGCGATACAAGCCTCGGATCTAGGATCCCCGAAATGTTGAATTAATAGATCTTTTAATTCCTCCCAAGTGGAGACATTTTCGCGTTCACTAACTTAAATAGCTGCTTTGCCTACTAACCTACTCGTTACGCAGTGGTATAAATAAGTTGCCTGAACGGGATTGTTTTCTCCCCTAAAGCTCCTTATAACGTACTCACATTTGTTAATAAAAAGATTCAATAGTTTCTCATCTCCATCATATCGTGGAATAATGCATTGAATTTCCTTAGGGATAAGTGTAATTTGTTGAGCCATTTTACACAATAATATTACACAAAAACACACAAAATTATACACACACAAAAATAATAAGGCAAATAAATAAATATCTGAGTTATTGGAAATATTTTTGTTTAATTACTCTACTAGTGAAAGCTCGCGATGTGGGCAGAACTTCACTTAAAAATACGTTAATGGCTATGTTCAGTCCAGTTAAACGTATGGATGGATAGACATGGGAACGGAGTGAATAAAGGGTCTACTCACATTAAACCGCTCGATCTCATGCCGGTGCTGCCGCTGCTCGCCTTGCGTTTTTGACTAATTTGTAGATTCTTATACGGACTGTAGTCTATGCGATCAGAACGACGTTACGACCGATTCGTGTGTACGTTAAACGACGACTTTTCGCGACTTGAACAATCCGACCCGACTGCGCCAGTCAAATATTAACACTCGCGTTTCTTAATAAAAAATACTTTATTTAAAATATCTTAATACTAAACGAGTGTACAGTCGAGCGTGAGATGCGGAACAGAACCCTTAGGTCTAAATGACATGCACTTATATTCGATTACGAGCTTTACATGTGTGTATCGGTGAGACCTCACCTCATGGAGTCTCATGACCATTAGCCAGAATCGAATGTTTATTAGTTTAATTAGTTAAGAGGCAATATGACCAGTAGCAAGAATCGAATGTTTATTTGTCTTATTAGTTATTGAGAAATGGATCAGCTTGTGTTGCTATGGCGAGTGGCGTGATGCGTTTCAGTTAACTAATATCGTATGTATGGGACTGGGACGCATAACTAGGTAATATTTTATGACGTAGGTATCTAATTTTGTTGTTATGATACTAGACAGAGAAGAAAGTTATCATTAAAATTATTTACTGAATTCATCTGCGTAATTTTTTTGATTATTAATGTTTTTTTTGACATTCCAAAAACCCAAAAAATATGATACAGACCTCTACAAGAGTCACAACTAATAACAAAATAAATCTTATTGTAACAAAATCCCTACGAAATAGAAATAAAATAAATTTTAAAAGCAATTCCTTAAGCCCCTCGGAGAGAACGCAAAGCAATTATATAAGATTTTAGAGCCACTTATAATAGTCAGTACTCGGTAGAGATTTGTTTCTTTTACTGAAATATCGCTGTTTTATTTTACCAATTCTAAGGTCACGTTTCAAATGGACCTTTGGAAGTTTTGGTGTCAATTTATGTGTTTTACCTGTTGTTTTTTGACGAAAAAGTAAATATTTAAATGTGACATTAAATAATGTTTTTATGAAACTATAGGTATATAGGTTTTCAGTAAGGTCGGTAATTAGTAATAAGATAAAGTTATCAACTATTTTTTGGACGAAAGTTAACTTTTGTTCTTAGATGATAGTTGCAAATTTCTATGGTCTCATTTAAAGTCTATTAAATTTACAATGCGATATTAATAATAATGCTTATTTACTTATGCACAACTAAAAAAGAACTACATATAAACGTGAAAAAAACGTGTTAAGTGTAAGAAATAATAAAATTATATGTAATTTGCTACGCCCTTGCAGGGTTCATGTTGACACTGTACAAAATATTATGTAACACCTTTGTAACACATGAGAGCAATAAATAATTTGAATTTCAATTTGAATTTTGAATATTAAGTTCAGCAAAATATTTTTGGTGTGTCCCAGTATCCTGTCTAATTGGTAAAGTGTATTTGCTACTATTTAGTGCTGAAACCTTAGATATTAACAAAATTAGTGCTGAAAGCAGCATAACCTCATATTTTCCTTTCTCATTAAATAATGTTATATAAAAAATGTACCAAAAAGAAAACGTATACCACTAACACAATTAGTTCCCTAATCCAAATTTCGGGTCTAAACATCCAAAACCCAGGTGCGTTAATATTCCACATTACCTCAAAGCTTCAGCATTCTAAGTACGTGTTTGATAACCCACAGTTTAATTATACGACAAGGAGTGGGACTGGCTTAGTGTACACGTGTGAACGGAAAACAACGGATCAGTAAAGGGTTACTCATAGCTACGTATTGTGGCGTGAGATTTGCGCTTTGATAGTATTATACCAATTAGATATAGTATACAGATTTGAAGAAGCGTCATTAGAATTCATAAATGTGTTGATAGGCGCAAATCTCGTGAGCAGATAAACTGATTTCGCTTATAATTTTTTTTCTTAATATTCCCTAAGAATCGACTGTAAGGCGGTACAAATTTTGTCACGTTAGCTAGTTTTTAAACAAACAGATTCTTAATTTATAAATAATAGAATAATTGAGCCATATTATTTACATTACGTTTACTTTATATATATAAGACTAAATAAACACAACCAAGAGGACTAAATGATATCAAAGAAGTTTGTGGAAAAGCGCAATTTCGGAATGGAAAAATGTGTTATTTTAATGTCTTAGTAAAATTATAAGTAAGTACGTAATATATGCAAACAGGAAGTAAACTTAAAGACTTGTGTTGTTGTTAATAGTAGAGCAAAAAGACATTAGTAAAAAAGTCATTTGAGATTTTTAAACGGGTACTCATTCTTTTAGAAGACATCGTTGATACTGGTAGAACTTCAGAAAACTCTCTGTTACTGTACGTTCCGTTCACATTATTTCGTATCGTTACCCCAACAGTCTGGCAACAAAATAACCAAAAGCCTACTTAAAATTTCAAGTACTTTATTTTATTAGTTAATTTGTAAAACGAGCTCGGCCATGTTTCAGACGTTCAACTGTACAGAGCCTTAACTACAAAATTTGCATTTAATCAGTGAATGGTACCATCTCGACTTGTAAACGAATCTATTACGATGAAAGTCGAACTTCGCGTTCTATTTGCAGAACATTTGCTTTAGATATTGATCGTTATGAGTGCTTAGTTTCAATTGTACTGTCTTATTCGGCGTTTTGAAAGTAGATGGAAATGAAAGATTTTCAAATTTGTGTTAAGCTTTGCAAGAACAATACAGTTTTAACTATGTATAAAGAAGATGATTCTCGCACTAAGAATGAGAGCAAACAAAGTGTGTTTTCACTGATTTTGTACTTTGAGGCACATATATTATGTCTGATATACCCAAAGGTACAGGTAGAGGAGTATGAGATAAGATAGTTTCGCCATTTACAATGCCCCATGTAATAGTAACCAAATTCCTGGTATACGATATATCGAGAAATATTCTGATACACATTACTGAAGACCAATAATACCAACTTTGCACAACCCGGAAATCAAATTAGCAGTCGGATACAGTACCAACTTCGCGACAGAGGAAATTACGCGGGCAGTTACGTTGGGACAGTTTTGCAAAAATACAAATAAAATAAAATATCATGAAATGACTAATAAATCATCGAACCTACGATATCTGTATACATCAAACATTTTCCTTCCACGGGTATCATAAATTCAGTGTAATATTTTAAATCAAAATGTTAGCAACTAGAGTTCATTGTACCTTTATATTTTCCTTACTCTTTAACGTTCAACGAGTATATTAAACATTTTCAAGAATCTGTTGATGACTGAGCGATATGTAATACGTTTAAAAGCAAAGGTACTGTGAAATTAGATACGTGACTGTTATAAAATTGAACTTTACAGGTATCCTTACCTCCACTTATAGTATGAAAATGTGTGTGTATGTTTGTAAGTACGCATGATTGTTTTAACGCCAAAGCGACTAAACCGATGTGGATCAATTTTTTTAGTTTGAACACGTAAGGGTTCTAAACATAAGCCAGTTATCCTTTTAACGCAGAATAAAAATTGTTCATATTAGTCGTATATAAGTACTTTAAGTTTATGAACAACAATGAAGTCACTTTCTATTTTAGCCATTACACTAAAAAAAAATATTTTTTGTTTATTGAACATCTAGAGGCACTAAATTCTTCAAGCTTTTGCCTCGAAAAAACGTATTACTATCTACCAAAAACAACAAATTTTATACATCACCAACCACTCACATTACATTTATCACGCTTATAAATACTACACACACTAATCTTTACCTCAACCCAGAAAGCCTACAAAACGCCTATTCCCTATTTCGTTCACGAAACGCTTCAGACTATGTTCTTGAACGATGTGGCAATCACAAAAGGCAGAAACGTCTTTAGTCTGAACCTGAGACAGGTGTAGCCTACGTGTTCTGAATCTATGACGGCTATGTTTGAACTTGATTATACATTTAGATTTAATTTAACATCTATAGTACGGATTTGATGGTGATTGTGTTGTCGAATCATTATGATAAGTTATAACGTATGAAGATCGGGTTTTCCATTACAAGAAACCTTTGGCTAAAATAAGATAATTAAATAAACAATAGTACATTTTTAACAGTGATTGAACAACCAGCCGACTCAGTATTTGTTACTGAGTCGGCTGGTTGTTCAATCATCAACAATCGAAGTAAAATTAGTGTTAAACTAAATTCAACCAAAAATTTAGAGAGGTTTTTAACACACGAAATTGTTTACATTTTAGGCTACGTTTTCATAAACAGCGTAAAGCACGAAATCGGTCGTATCAACATCAAAGTAAAAAGTTTAAAGTTTTCTTAAAAAAGGTTCTTGAAGTCAATGATTCTCTGCTCCAACAAATATCACGCTTAGTTAACAACTAAAACCAAAGAAAAATAACAATATATTTTTATTTCACTTGTCATTCAACAACATGAAAATGGACAGTTCTTCTGCTCAATTACTTAACATTCCGACCGCTGCCAAAACACTCTCGTAACAGGAAAATATCAGGTGATGATACTTAAGCCAAATTTCTAAATGAACCATACAAATATCTATTACGTTTCGCAAATCTTCAGTATTTTTTACAAGGCCTTTTTCTCCACGGAATTTGGTCATTGTTATTCTTTTATTTGAGGAAAAGTCTCACTAATCTGTTGTGCGGATTTCTCGAAACCATTAGCCAAGCCTAAGCCTTAATGTAGTGGAAACGCGATCGTACTCAAGTTTTATCTTTCAGAAGGAATTTTTTATTCATTTTTAATCTCAACGGTACGAGAAATCAGTTACCGATAGGCACAACTGGATTTGTGTTTCTTTTATTTTTAGAGGTCATTTTATTAAAGAAAAAAGGGCGCTGGCTTTCGCTGAACTTGATAACTCCCATCCAAGAAGAGAACTGATACCTACGCCTTAAAACAAAAAAAAAATAATATTTAAATATTCCCCGTAATGAAAAGTTCAAAGAGGAATAAGATTTTCACAGATTTTATAGACATATTGGTGACTGGTCTTACAAAAAATCAATTGCATGGTAACCGACGGCCCTGTATGACGAGACTTATAAATGATAAAGAATCATGGGAATCATAGCAAGTGGCGATCCTTTATCTCTGCCTAACCCTATGCCAAAAAATGCGTTTTATGTATCTGTAACTGAAAAATTGTTATGAAATCGTGTGAAATATCTGGTTATAGATAACTATAAATAGATATTTGTTTATACTAACAATATTAATACGAAGCTATTTGTAATATCAGCACATCTGGCTTATGTTGAACGTAAAAATATTTAATTTATTTAATTACGAAACGTAATCAGTTTGTGAAAAATCTTAATTAAAACAGATGTAATTTATGTAGGGAATTCACACCATTTCTGCATTTCAACGGTTAACAGAAACATTCTGTATTTTGTTTGGGAACAAGTCGACGAAGAGAAAAGGATTCGTTTAATTACTTACGTATTTAAAATTTTTTAAAAGTACTGGTTTTTGTGATCCGACTTATAACACGAATTAGGTACTTTTTTTGTCACTTTCCCAAACGTATGTAGAGTGGGTACATTATTATAGTATACCTACATAAAAAGCTAGTGATAGTCTTCGGTATCTGCTTACATGCTATGCATGCATGATTGTACATAATTATCATGCATGGGTACAAAAATTCTTTGTTCAAATGTTTCTCTACATAAATGCTTCAAAATAAGTAGTCTGAAGACTCGAAAAAAAAGTTAAATTATAATAACAAAGACAAAACAACGGCAAGAACTTGTTTTTAATTCCTGTACTTATCCGTTCAAAATAAAATTAGCTCATAAAATTAACAGGATTAAAATAAGTCCACAAAATTTTCATTACCATTTGTGATATCAATTTTGAAATAACAATCGTGGACGTAATTATAATACTGGAATAACGTTATAGTAATAAACAGCGAAATGCTTAATTCCAAGTGAAATGATACAATGAGTGCCTTGTCACGATAAATCCCGAAGTTAAAACGAAATGCACGTTTTCCATTACACGATTTACACGTTGCTACATTTTGTCGTTTCATTTAAAAGCAGCAATGTATGTCGAATTTGTTTTTTCTGCCGTCAGTGTTTTTCGCTTATCGTTATCCAGGTCGGGGCCATTATGAAATGAGTCCTCTTTGCTGATTTCGCTTGCGAGTCTTTTTACAGAAAAAATATGTTTTTTTAGTTTATGTAATTTTTAAACCGACATTTGCATTTGGATGTTTATGAATTTTTATGTTAATTACACTTTTGGTTGAAACTCGTGCTTACGTGTAGTAAAACTTTTAGATAAGTGCTTACTTTACGTAACTAATTTTAATGTATGATTAAAATTAAAGTCAAGGTTTTCATGAAGTATTTTTTAGAGAGATAACTAAGTATTCAAAGAGACAATTTAAAATTTGTTATTAAAAAAAGATGTATGGTAGGTTAAGTGAATACATAATTCAAAGTTTCACAGAGTCCCATTAAACCATCCAGTTTTGTTACATTAGGTATATACAACACGGATATGAAAACTTTGCGTCATATTAATGAAAAGTTTGTCTTTATAGTCTTTTGTAGTTATTGTATCTCTAAGTATGTATATTTTGGAAAATCACTTCTCCATGTGGTATCTGTACCCAACTTTCTTATTTCTTGGATGGTAGTAGGGGGCAATTTTATTCATTTTAGTCAGTAATAACGAAATGAGTCTCATGGGCAACGATATAATTACGAGTTCTTTCAAATTCGATTCATACCAAGTTTTTCAACGTCACAAAATCTGCACGAAATATTAGAGTAAGCAAATTAGTACAAACTGTTCTTTACTTTACCATTGCGATAGTGACCTAAAAATGACTCATGATTTTAAAATATACAACTAACACGCCAGGTTGGTTTCATACATTTAAAGTATGCGATTACATACATTTTTGCATAGCCTTGCATGCTAGCCCCAGGCATTTCCGCTACTAGATTCTGATAAAAATAATTCCATTCCATTGTTCTGAACTAATTTGACTTTATCATCGTCTAGAAAATGAAAGAAAAAATCTGACCTAAGGACTTCTATACATTAGTGTTTTACTTGCGTTTAAGGTGCGGGCACCGTGCGACTACGTGACGTATGACTTAGATTCTTTTGCAGTGAATAAATGACATTGCATCGCAAACAAACCTCTGTCTATAATAAGAATCCTATCAAAACACTCTTATCCTTAGAGAATCAAACATTTCAAAACTCACATCTATAATAACCATAATTTTATGTTTTCTACTTCGGCATACACGTTGCGTAATCGCAGCGTTCACGCTAATAGAACGCTAGTGCAAAAGTACTCTTAAACCGTTTACGTTTTTCTCCATGAGTTATTCACACGCAATCGACTCTAATATTCCTTTGGGTTTTATCGTTCATTCATTCATTATTTCATTCAATCTTTTCCTTTTTTCACGGTCGTTCGTTGCAATTTATTAATGTTACCTTCGTTCTTTTAGGTGCCTCCTTTATTTCGTTTGTAATAAAGATTTTATTAAAGTGTAGGAGGTCTGTTTCTGAAGGTTATAGTGTACTTAGATTTTTAAATCAAGCGACTTTTGGTACTAACTTGTGTAATTATAAGAATCATGAATAAAATTAAGCATCGTAATTTTATTTATACCTACCATAGTTAGTTAACTAAGAATCAGAGTCAAGATCTTTTTAACGCAATTGTCAATCACATACGTAATGGTTTGAACGAACTCGCTTTTAACAAAGATTTAAAAAATGCTCAAGAATGTTTTGAACTTTCGTTGCGTGGACGTCTGTTAACAAACATACATACAAATAACGGTCAGAAAGCCCAGCAAACCTATTTGTTTTGTAAGGGAATCGAATACGTATCTTTAGTCGTTTGCCTACCATTTAACAGCAATACTATACCAGTCAACGAAAAAAGCACTACATTTTTATTACTATAAGAAATATAGCCACAATATCGCTTTCCTCCTTTCCTTCCCTAAATTATTCCGGCAATATTTTCATTACAATGCATACGAAAATAACAAGGGAACTCATAAATCGTCAAAAATATGCCAGTTCACAAGGCACGAAACATTTTTAACACAAAAACCGTACATTTTTGTAAGCCCGCACTCGCTAGTGGCGCAGCATCGTTTGGAATCTTTCGGCATATTGGTGGTATGGAAGGTATCCTTAGGCATGCGACTGACCATGCGAGTAACTGTTTTAACGGCACTAAGCAAATGGTGTATCGCGAGCAGTTTTGGAGAAAGGAGGGAAGTTCAGATGTTCTGAAGGGATGCCGAAACAGTCCAGTACATGCCGAGGTATCTTGAAATCTGGTGACATCGCATGCTTCAGTTTTCTACAGAATCGTTTTCATTAAATGTTAACTATACTAACATACTACGTTGTTGTTTTGCAATTGAAATTCAATCGATCATTTGAATCTGTACAATATTTTTCAATCAATAAACTCACTACGAATCTTTATTTGTTACTTTAAAGTCCCATATCTGTGCGCGAGGCCTAAGCATGCTACCCGCATGTTGTTACTCAACAATCTCTATACGTATCGTGCTAACTGCTCTAACTGTTCTTGCATATGATTGAGTTAACGCAGCTTGTACTGACAGAAAGTTTTACAAAGATTATATGGGATCTGCAATTATTTTCGAAGAAGTAAAATAGGTTTATGCATTTCGAGGTGATGGGCAAAATTCTAAATGAATGCAGTGAAAGTCTTATCTTATCTTTCTAGTAAGAATTAACAGCGGCAAGTTTGTAAAATTTCAATAGCAAGCAAGCTTTTTTGACTGCTTCAATTTCACATGATTATGTCTTAACCATCCGATTCCTCTTAAATAAAATATAGATATTTGTAAAGCTAAAAAGAATATAACGTTCTAGAGTTTTCTAACTTTACAATCAAGATCTTCTTAGAACTCTTTAGATTTCTTCAACACGTGTTAGAAGCTTTTACACGTTCAGTTGAAGTAAAGAATTAACTCCTTAACTTAGTTCTTGTTTCCTGAAAAATAAAGGATAAAGGGAACGTCTCTAAACCATTTAACAAGGGGAAGGAAGATTAAGAAAACTTAGTATTTGAAGAACTTTGTAAAACCAATGTTAGTCCCTTTCTTTGATTAGATGTTTTTAACGAAACGCTCAAGGACTATTGTCTATACTGATGGTAAGATGTTGTATTTTGCAATTTATGTATAGGTAGGTATATTACAAGCTGACCCGGCAGAAATGGATGTTGGCTGTTTCTCAGACCTACTCAATATGCTCACAAAATTTCACGAGAATCGGTCAAGCCGTTTCGGAGGAGTACGGTAACTAACATTATGAAATAGAAATTTTATTTTTTATTGTTTTCGTGTCAGTATTCTGCAGTGCTTCATAGAAACTTTTCTGTAGACCCGCACGGTATCGGCGTACCTAATATTGCGCTTGCTGGAGTCGCACAACCATTTTCGTATATGCCAAATTTCAAAAACAGCGCCGGCAATTTCTACTTTATTAATTCATTTGAAAAAAGTTGATAAGTGGCTATGAAATAAAGCATAAAGTTGCTTATTATCGATTAAGATAGCAGTAGTTAGGTTATATTACACAATTGAAATTGCTTAAAAAACTATGAAGAAGCTTTACTTATTAATAGGAAAGAAGAAAAAGAGAGTATGTTTGAACCAATATTAATGGAATTGTATGTTTTGACATGGATTCATGTGTTCGCATATTGATAGAACAACTTCCCATAAAACGGGTTGTCTTTGCACCGCAAACACCATCTTTTAACTGTACTGTCCTATACATCAATGTCAGTTTTGTTGTGCTATCCATCTTGTGGGAACCATGGAATAAAGTGCTTTAAATATTTGTATTTTACTATTTTTACTATATTTTCATAGTATAAAAAAGCCGTACGATAAAAAAGATTTTAAAGGTGCTGAAGAATTAACTGAAACTTGTTTGTAAACGATTAAACTCACTGATCATAATAATAATATTTAATGTTGTTCATGAATAAATAAATAAATAAATCATATATTTTTTGTCATTACATCTTCCTCAGTTATTTGTCCGCTAAGTTTGTTTTCTATATTAAAATTTTTATAAAACAATGAATACATGCTTATATTTTAGTACAAACATTATATTATTACCAACTACTAACTTCAATAGAAAAATAACTTTGACAGAATGTAAGTACGAAAAAAAATGTAAAAACTGAATTTTCTTATTGACTTAGTTAAAAAAACAGTCTTCAATAATATAGGTTTCAGTCGCTAAATAAATGGAATAGCAACCACGTACAAAATAATAATTTCAATCAAACCCGTTGTTTTCATATAAAATCGCTTGTGTAAGAACGCGTCGCTCCGGGCAAGTTTTAAATACTTTGAAGAGAAATTTGAACCGCGATCAAAATGTTATTTGAGGAAATATGTAGAGTGGTAAAACAGACATTGAAATTATAATCTCTTGAAAATACAAGTGTTATTTCTAGAATAGTATTTTGAACACAATTCGTTTGACATAGGAAATAATCAATCAATGCTTCCACTATTTTGCTTGACGTTCTGGCGCAGGTTGCACTAGACGTAGTTGCTAGCCTTAGGCGACTACGATGACATTATAATTATTGCGGTATTTGTATTGTATTAATAACAGATTATTTTCCGTTTTCAGACGCTGTGTAGTTCCCGACTATCACGGATTAAACACAGGACCTTGCATCTTCGTGATAATTACTTCGTTTTGCCTTAAAAATAAACTCGGTCAACATATTCAGTTCTCTTTTAAAGGCTGCAGTCATATACCCGTTAGCTACAAATTATGAGTTGTGTGCTAAATGCAAACTTTTTACTACATTGTAAACCAAATGGGCGTACTGCGGGCGAAAGCGGAACCCCGTGTAAAGCAACATGCGATGTTATGACTATATTAACTTTGTATCAACTTGGCAAATCTATGGCTATCCTTTTTGAGGTTTTATTATGTGAATTGGGCCGTGTTTGGTTGGTTCGTTCTATTGTGTTGTAGCGATTGACTGCGATAAGGGAGATCGTTTCTATTGTTTTCTTTTAAGGAAACTTGTCAATGGACAAAATGTTAAATGTGTAACACAAAGCATAATTCGAAATTTAGTCCCCTAAAACGTGCAGAAAAAGATAGGATAAGTGCCATACGATCTTTAGTTCAATTTAATTCGAACTTTTATCGATTTTCCTTTTTTTATATCATAATGTCTATCCCGATCTTGATTTTATCTTTTTTCTTCTCAAATAGATATCAATTTGCATTTTAGAACCATTGTATAAATCGACTTCACTACAGGTATCATCCCTAAAACAAACAAACATACAAACACATCCGTATTTATCTTAAAATTACCTGTTAATACCAATACCATCAGAAGACATCAAAGTCCGTCGCAATTCCCCAGAGAAACTCTATTTAGCTTAAATTAACGACTAAGTCATAGTGATGTTGTTCTAGCTCTGAGCCGTCGTAGAAAATACAAGGAGACATTTGCTCAGTCTCTGGGAATTGAGGAAATGTTGTGTTTCAATTGCTCGAGTGACAATGGATCTTATTGCTTGTAATTGTAGTGTTTACGTTAGTTTGTATGTTTGTTCTATGGAGTGTTATGTTGTGAAACTAGATACGTCTGAAAATTATAACTGTTATAGGTTGTGATAACAAGTGAATAAAAAGTCTATTTTGACATTTGCAGTGTCCATAAGTGTCCTAATATTCTAGTTTTTAAGTACAATTTTCTTTATAGAATACCAAATAAACAACTGTATGGGCAATTTCCACTTTAACTTTTTCATCTCTATCTACATGACTGTTTTTATACACACATATATACATCATTACGCCTGTTAGCAATGTAGGTATAGATAGAGTTGTATGAAAAACACTCGCGTTTTGTTATTATTAGTCCGATGTAATTAGAAGCCTTTTACCATCTAGCGGGTTCTAATACTTCCGGCCAAACCACATAATCCGTCACAGAAATAGAAAAAACAATAAAATCTCTCACAAACTGTTCTAAAATGCTTGGATTTATGCTATAGATCTAACTGGCACAGTATGAGCACAATGCGTTCCTAGTTGTTTGACGGTACAAACAATATATGAATGTGACTGAACAATTTATATTGTCGGACTGATGGTAAAGCTGCAATAGATAGCTAACTTGCAAAGAAAAAAGGTTTGAAAATATTTGCGGGATATAGAGATGACTCGTATTCGAATAGACTTTTTAAAAATTGATTTCGTTTTTATTTATTTTATTTAAATTTAGGCTGAACATTTATAACCTGTTCAAAATTTTGTTGTCAAGTAAACTATCACGTAGTCAAATAAATAAATAATTAAGTAGGTTCAAATTATCGTTGTGGCTACCCGACTGACTGAGTTACTTTATGCCAAATTTGTTTTGACATTAATTAAGCTATTCTTACTATTTTGGTCCTATCAGTCCCACGACTGATAGGACCAAAATAGCTTGGCGTAGCGTGATTCGGTTATTTAATGTATTAAAATTTCACTGCTCTAAAAATGTTTTGTTAAAGCAGCTTTCGTCCTGGGAAAAATCTACTAGGTAAGAAAAAAATGTTAAGTATCGATTTTCGTATGTTTTTACTGCTTGTAACCAATTCTATACTACTAAAACCTAATTAATTACATGTCATATTATTCCTTCACACTCAAACATCGCTTTCATACTAAATATTTTATTTCGCCTGACCTCCTATCCTACTATACACACAGATATACGCCTACATAATTAACAGATATTGAACAAATACTATTGTAACGAAAAGTTTCATATAAGTACTCGATAATTATGCCGTACATTTTTAATACGTCAGTGTTTTGAATTGGATAATTAGTAGCAATTTATTGCTGTTATAGAAAATAGGTTCTACAGTTTTAAAGCGGTATAAACATATTTAGTTATGTACGTTTTCAGTATTTTAGTCTGCTGGTATTGGTAGATAATGAGATGATAGCTTTTTTAATATAACGTTCTATGCAGAATCTGTTTAAATTATAACTTCTTTACGGCTATACAATGTTTCTGCGTTTTGAACAAACTGGCGCAGTTGTCTTGTTTCAGAAAACCTGTCACTGTAGGCAATTGAAAGAAAACTATAATTGGATTGCTACGGTTAACAAAAAAGCTAGATATTTTCGCTGGTTCGCATTTTTTTTATTTTTCATTCCTTTTTCATATTCATTTCGTAACGTTTCTATGATATGCTACGGCTAACAGTAAATATTAGCTAATTATGACTGAAAATAAGAAAAAGAAAACTAATAATCACTATTGTACACTAACACCTTAAATGTACTGTGAAATATATAAGCATATTCTATCTAAGCTGTAGCCAAAGCCTTAGGTATAAAATGCAATCAGGAAAGTTTAATATATGCAGGTAGTAGGAAGAAACCGATATAAGCCGGCACAAAGCCGTTGAGGATAAACAGGATAGCGTTGATTGTTGAAAATATACTGCGAATAAGCCGCGAATTAGATTTACTAGCGTTTGATGGTGTGGAATTGAAACGATACGGTTAGTACTCACTGTATCTTTCTTTAGAATTTATTCAACATTAAGTACCGCGATTTGCTACCACTGTCGATAACCTGCAACCCAAGCTCTCGACAAATTTTGTAAAACTAAGTCTCCGAGTACCTATATTTAAACGTCGAACTCACTATTTTTGTAATGTCGTTTTTATATTCACATGATGACAATATCGTACCTAAAGCCAACTCATTTTTTATACGTTAAACTCAAGTATTACAGTCTAAAAAATATCGCACTGTCCTCAAAAATAATCCTCCTAAAAACACAAAACAGAAAACTAAACAAAACCTTCTTCGACGTAACTGCAAAGAATTCCAACGACTCATCTCTTTCCTTCTAACAAAGTTTATTGATACCATCACGTGTAAAAGGCAATACAAAGAGGCATTATAAAAAGTTTAGGGTCATCCGATCGCCAGTAAGTTTTACTGTTAGCAGTTTATCCTGTCGATAGTGGACTTTTAGGGATCTGTTAAAAATAACGAGCCATTATGGTAAGTAATGGCTTCAATCTTACGATTTCTTTGTGAAATTGATGTGAGAGCCTTTTTTTAATACGAATGTTTCAATGAGCTTGGACAAATAAATTCATGATAGGAATTTCCTCATGGTCTGATCTCTAAGATTAGTTTTATCTTACATTTTGGTATATTAATACATTATTATTTATGCACATTTTAAAAAGTGTCTAAAACCAGACAGACACAAATTATGAATGTATTCCTAATACCTAACCCGGATTAATCAGGGGCGGGCCAACTAATTCTGTATAAACTATTGTTTATACAAATATCCTATACACTCACTGAATGTATAACACTCATTAAATAATGGAAAACTTGTCTTTAGACTTCATTTAAAGTATTTATAAAAAAAACTTAACCGAAGAAAGTACTATACAATTGACTTTTTCAGACAGTCCCTCGCAATTACTTAACAAAAAAACTTCTTTTCACTTTAATCACGCTGATAAAGCAATCATACTCCATAATCCAAGAAAAAAGGAAACATCCAAAGAAAATAACGGTTGGCCTAATAAAAATATTCAACACTTACACAAGACGAAAGAAATATTTTCCTCGGCCATAAGCCTTAACTTTTTTATTCGCGAAATTCAAACTCCTCAGTACAGGACCGAGAAAGATTGTGAATTACTACCCTAAGATAATTTAACTCCTAAAATAAATACTATAGAACAAACAAAAGTCAGCTTTAAGACTATAGTAATAAAGTTCTTAATTCCTTGTGTTTGAATCGTCAGAGATCACGTCAAACAGTCTGAAATAACGTGAAACGTGCCTTCATTTGAATTTCAGTGTGTTCGCTTTCGATATCGGCGTAGGGAAAGGGTTTTTTTCAGTGTTTTCAGTGTGTTTATAAAGTAATCACGATTCGTCTGTCGCAAGGTGAAATCACAGTTTGAAATGACATGTCGAGTTTATACGTAGCAATAGTTAGTTACATTGTGCTTACTTCGGTTTGTCGAACTTTCAATAATTTGATGTTTTTACAGGTTAAATGGCGGTAAGGTTATTGTCATGCAATTCAATAATAAAAGTAGCAAAACCAGATTGCAGTGTCAAACGTTTAACGACATAAAAGCCTCTATGTTATTAGCAAAGTTTGCTATTAATATTTTTTTCAATTTTTTTTACCAAATCACTAGATTTTAGATACTGCTCACAAAAAATAAAGTACAAAGAAACGTATAAGCACTCTTTAACTATAATCAAGATAGCTATGAAGTAGTCGTCAAGTTTTATGTAGAAAATTGATTAGCGAGTCTAGCGATTTTTAATAAGGACTAATGATTCTTATCAAATTGCAATATAATAAAGCATATCTAGTATTAGTGATATCTATCTTATTCTCTTTACTCACACCGATTTATTTGATACACCGATTTGATCGATTTGAGAGTTTTACTCGAAGGGGCGGTTCTATCGAGTTAATTTATTTATACTAGTAGCACGATTTTCTACAGTACTGGTACGGTACTGCCCAGTCTCGAAATTTTGACACTTAAAATGTACTGCCAAAATAGGCCCTGTGATGCCCGCTAGAGGCGCTGCACCAATAGTTACACAAAATTTATCGATAGCCTATAGTGAAGAATCTCGGTAATGGAGTCTTAGAATGTCGTGTAAAACTATATACCGCGTTCATAGCACATCTATATACTAATATAATAAAGCTGAAGAGTTTGTTTGTTTGTTTGTTTGTTTGTTTGAACGCGCTAATCTCAGGAACTACTGGTCCGATTTGAAAAATTCTTTCAGTGTTATATAGCCCATTTATCGAGGAAGGCTATAGGCTATATAACATCACGCTACGGTCATAAGGAGCGGAGTAGCAACGAAAAATGTTACAAAAACGGGGAAAATTTTGACCCATTCTCTTAGGTGACGCAAGCGAAGTTGCGCGGGTCAGCTAGTCAAGAATACAAATCCAAAGGAAGGGGTAAGACAAGACAAACAAATGAACAATTACAAACTAACCCTTTGATACATTATACGTAGAGAACTAACCATGGGTTCTAATAATGGTTTTCCTTTAATTACTAGTTAACCATTGGTCTCTTGCTATTAATTAGCTGAAAGCCATTTCTACTGAGGTTTGATATTCTCTTTGATTTACTCATGTAAAATAAGTAAGTAATGTTATATGTATGTACTTGCAAGGTAAGAGTAGGTATGAATAATAGAGAAAGTAAAGTTAAAGGTAATTTATATAAAAACTAAACTGTTTTGAATGACGAGACTCAATCTAGAATCGAATTTATTTAAGCCTCAGCATCGGGTTTCTCTACAGTCGGTACTAAAGGGTATCGAAAGTTAGACATTTAAAATGTAGGTACTGCAAAAATAGTTCATTCGACGCCCACTAGAGGCGCTAATTTGATAGCTAGTCAGTTCTTGGCAATAAGCAAAGTACAAATTGAAATCCTCTCCAAAAATAGTTATATCTCAGTCATGTAAAGTTTCTTTTAGTGTTTGTTTAAAATTTTGCGACCAAATGTAGTTTCTAAGCGGCTTATTAAGGCTTTATACAATTAGTCTTACACAAGCACAAGCGCAATAAAAAAACTAGTGAGCTGGTATTTCATTCAATTCAAATCTAAACGGACTCTTTCAACACATACTCGTATATCCTCTATTCGTATCAGTGTATTAGACAGGGGTGTCACCGGCAGGCCGGTTCACGCATTAATACACATCGCGTGCCTTTGTCTGTCAGCCCTGTTGACTGTCACCCGCCCGCGCTGGCTAATCGAAAGGTAAACTGCCCGTATTGTTTGTAATGAAGAGTTCCGATTAATTTTATTTCTAGATGTTTTGCAGGTCTTGTTAAGAAATCCGTTTTTCCCGTTTAAGGTGCAGAGAGTGCGAGCGATTGGAAAGGAATTAGCATGAGATTTTTTTTGCACTTTGTCATAGTCCAATAATTTTGTAGACAGGCTTTGCAGCTGGCGAAAGTATATTCAGATAATTTAGAACATCAGAGACCTGCAGACTTATGCAGTTAGCGGTCGCCTGTTAGTTACAATTATTAAATTATGGAAATACTCAGAATTTTTAAACTATAATCTAGATAGCCGACAATGACAAGTTTCTCTACTATACTATCGAACTGTGGCATGTGTGTGAGCCTTATTTTGGTAAAGGTTGTTAAATAGCTGGGTATCAAAAATAAGTATTTATTTCTCTGTAGACAGTAAGAAGTAAATACGAATTCATTTTTCGTCTGTCTACCATGCGGTTGTTATTCTACAACGCTACTATTAACTAACCAAAAATATAAAAGCGTTTTAGTGTAAGCATAAAGAGCTTTACGTGTAGCACAAACACATCACAACTTTTAATTTTTTTCAATTCCCCAGCAGTGAAATTCCAGCACAAATTCAAACACTAGGCCGAGTTATCGTTGGCAATTAGTCTGACAATTAGGCCTGTACCGAGGCGTTTATGACTGAGCACTAATTGAGCTGTCGCCTCTCTAGGGAAGGGTAAACAACCCGCTTGGATCCTCCCAAATTTTCAAGTGCTGCAGACAATTTTAGACCTTAATAACAAAGGTTTTAGAGAAATGGAATTAGTTTTTCTCTAAATGTGTCATAACATTCGGTCATATATGCTTTTGTTACTCTAGCGTTCAATCAAACGTTTTTATTTAGCAAAGTGCGAGAAATATTTCGGCATTTTTGAAATTGCGATTCACTGCGACAAATGACGATCAACCTTGAGTAATGAATGGTTAATAGTCGTATGTTTTTCTAAAAACCTAGTACAGTACCTCAATTCTCTACCACTATCGACTACCGACAACCGGCTAGCTATCGAATCGAGGTACAGTAAACAATATAGACGTTTTAAAACAGTAATTTTCTTTTGAAGTATGTCTCTCTGCGAATTTATTCTGTTTAAGTAAGCAATACTTAACTGTTTTATTAGTTTTTGTACAAATGGAGACTATTTTCACGTATTAACAAAAAGAGGTCAGAGGTACGTTTTTATTCAAAAGAACCATTCATACTAGAGTAAAGATTTTAAAGTCTTTTTTATCATCCAACACTTTATTTTAAATCACAAAGTTGAGATACCTTTAATGTAGTATTTTCGCTACGTGAATTAGAAGTGCTTTTGAACACCTTTTTACTTTTTTTAAAACCCATATCGTCTTATTTCTACTATTAAATAGATTTTGAATACTGGCTAAACCAATAAATAATAATAATAAAGCCTTTTATTCGGATCTACTTAACCTTAAACAATATTCTTATACAGTACTTATACAATACAATTTTTAACAATCTAGTATTTGCTTCTTTTTTATTTTCTGTAGATCCGTTTGCCCATCAGCAAAGGCCTCCTCCAACCTTTTCCATTCTACTCTTTCCTGTGCTACTCTGTTCCACATCACTCCTGCCACTTCCCTGATCTCATCATCCCATCTTTTCTGTGGTCTGCCTCTCTTTCTCTTGCCTTCTCTAGGATACCATCTTGTAACTTTCTTACTCCATTTATCATGGCCTCGTATTAAGTGGCCTGCCCACCTCCATTTGAGTCTACGGATTTTCTGTGTTATATCTATGACTTTTGTTTTGTACCTGATGACACGGTTTTTCAGTTTGTCTGATTTCTTGACGTTCAGCATGCTCCTTTCCATAGCGTATTGGCAGGTCGCAAGTTTGCTTGACATTTTCTGGTTTAGCGCCCATGATTGGCAACCGTACATGAGGACAGGTAATACACATGTGTTGAACAATTTGCTTTTAACCTTAATGTGAAGTTGTTTGTCTTTCATAGCCTCTTTCAAGCTCCAGTATCTATTCCAGCCATTCGCGATTCTTCTCTCTATTTCTTTAGTTATAGATTCGTTTTGGGTTATAAGCTGACCCAGGTATACATATTCATCTGTGTACTTAATTTCAGTGTTTTTTACTCGTATCGTGATTTTATTCCCATTGGTCATCACTCTAGTTTTTTCTGGATTCAATTTCAGGCCTACTTTCTCGCTTTCTTTTGCAAGGTCTTCGATCATTTTGTTTATGTCTTCTGGTGTTTTGGCGAATAGCACTATGTCATCCGCGAACCTTAGGTTCGTCAACGATGTACCGTCTACATTGATCCCTAAATTTTCCCAACTGAGTTGTCTGAAGATTGATTCTAATACCGCTGAGAATAATTTCGGAGATAGTGGATCTCCCTGTCTTACTCCTTTTTCTACTTTGAATGGATCACCTTTCCTTTCTAGTTGGATTCTGGCTGTACTATGTCTATACACGTTCCTTATTAACCGAATGTATTTATGTTCAATTCCTTGATCCATTAAAGCCTTCCATATGTTGTCATGTAGTAGGGAGTCAAATGCTTTGCTGTAGTCGATGAATGCAATGTAGTATGTTAGCTGGTATTCATTGTACTTCTCTAAAACTTGACGTACCGCGTGAATATGGTCTATCACCGAGTAGTCTTTACGAAATCCAGCCTGCTCGATTGGTTGGTGTTCGTCTAATGTTCTTTCGATCCGCTTTAAGATGATCTTAGCGAATGTCTTGTATATGTTTGACATGAGACTGATTGGCCGATAGTTTCTGATGTCATGTTTATCTCCTTTCTTATATAACAGGATAATATTAGACTCAGTCCATTGCTGAGGTATTATTTCAGTGTCTACGATATCATTAAACATGTCTGTAAGGACCGGCGCTAAAACTTCTTTGCTATGTTTCAGGATTTCGTTGCTTATCCCATCAGGGCCTGGTGTTTTGTCTATCTTTTGGGTATCTATAGCTTTCTCTACTTCAGCTTGAAGGATGGTAGGAATATGTGAGGTTTCTGTCAGAACAATTTCCTTTCCTTTTATGTCGTTTTTGTATAGGTCTTTGTAGTAGGATGCAGCAGTTTCCAATATGTCTGCTCTGTAGTGGATCCATTTCCCATTGCGACTTTTCATTTTAACGATCCAATTCATTGACTTGCTCAGTTCTTTGTATGCTTTTTTGACTCCTCCAGTCCTATTTATATATTTTTCTATTATTTTAATTCTGTTTTGTTTTCTGTCCTTTCTTATGCTGTCCTTGATTTCCTTGCTAATTTTTGTTAGATGTTTCCTTCTGTCTTGCATGCCCCTAGCACTTATTAAGTGATTCCTTGCGTCTAGTAGTCTTATGGTGTTAGTTGTTAGGCATTTTTTTGGTTCAAATTTGGTATTTGCAGTGAGTTGTGTCTGGGTTTTGCTTTTTATGGTATTCTCTAACCAATCATATTTCGCTTGTGTTCCTAATTCCTGCGTGATAGATTTGAAGTTAGTTAGTTGGTCTCTCAAAGAGTTTGTTATTTGTTCTAACTGATATTTCCCAAACTTTAGAGTTGTTGGGTCTTGTTTTGGTCTTGGTTTTTTCATTGGTTTTGCTACCAGTTCCGCTCTGATAAGTTTATGGTTAGTGTTAAAATTTAATTTATTGATTTCGGTGAAGTTAGTGAAGTGTCTGCTTCTGTTGGTCATAATGAAATCAATTTGGTTTTTTGTTTTACCATCTGGTGAGATCCACGTCCACATATTTTTCTTCTTTCTCATAAACATTGTATTCAAGATAGAGAGATTATTTCTTTGTGCAAAGTTCGTGATAAATTCTCCATTTCTACTTCTCGTTTTGTTGCTGTATGTGAATGGTCCTAGTATCTTGGTTTCTCCGAGGCGCCTATCGCCAATTTGGCCATTACAGTCACCCATTACAATAAGATTTTTGTGGCTGTGCTCCTCGATCGCTTTGTTTAAATCCAGGTAAAATGCGTTTATGGTTTCTAGATTCGACTGTTCTGTCGGTGAATATATCTGTACAATAGACCAAGAATTTTTATATTGGGGTAGTTTTATATTCATAATCGCAATACGTTCTGAGACTCCCACAAATCCTTCTACATACTTTGCCAAATGTTTTTTAACAATAAATCCAACCCCATGTTGGCCTGGGGTCTCGCCTATGTGATAAAGTATGTAATCTGAGTAAGACGCTATAGTTTCACCCATTCTTCTCACTTCGCTCAGGCCTATGAAAGACCAAAACCCTCCAACAAGAAACAGCAGCAGAAATCAAGATCATAAAATATACCATAATAAAAATAATAACACAAACAACAATAAAAATCAGAACAACAATATTAAACAACAAAAATGTAAATTATTTATAGCAGCTCTCAACGTACTTACCCTGAAAAATGAAGAAAATCTAACTGAACTAATTTATGCGTTAAAAGACATCAAATGGCTAAACCAATAGACATGATACAATAAACAGTGCCCTGTGGGTACAATATTTTATTCAGTGTGAATAGACCCACAAGCGTTATAAACCGTTTTAAACTCTCTCTTTAAAAAAACAGTAAGCATTCCACAGTAAAATAATTTCATTTAACTTACGAGTTAAATTCTAATGCAATAAAAACCCGGTGTATTTAACTATTTAAGTCTCAAAGCAAAATGAACAATGTTTGTAAAAATATTCTCGTTCACATTCATCCGACTAATGCGATAAAGTGAAGATTTTTTGTTTTGTTTCAAAATTAATTAATTTATCGTATTAACTTAGTGTTCCAGTGGCTTAAGCCACTTTTGACATGGCTTAGTGACTGTTATCTTACTAAGACCGACAATTTACGTGTCTTCCGAAGTACGGAAACGTTCAGCTCCAATAGCACTACACGGTCACCCATCTGTAGAATGTCCGTGCTAAAGTTCCTTTACCCACAGATCGTTTACTGATGAGTGCAACTAGCTATGAGCGCCTCGATAGAGTTAAATTCTAATGTTATAAAAACCCGGTGTATTTAACTAGTGACAGTCTCAGAGCAAAATGAACAATGTTTGTAAAAATGTTCTCGTTCACATTCATCCGACTAATGCAACAAAGTGAAAAGTTTTTGTTTTGTTTCAAAATGTTGAATGACTTACATTGATCGTGTGCTTTAACTGGTTCATTTTAAGACTGTTTTCTGTAGCTTTTTGATATTTGATATTTCCATGTATTAACGCATCCTGCGTTCAATTTATTAAATATTGCGTAAAGATTTTAACAAGTACCTTCTACTTCCTAGACTCTACCTTATAACTCTAAAACCACTTCGTTGTATGTTTATTACGTCATTTATTACGGGAATTAACGCGATTTTACCTTTAAAAAACTTGATGTTTCGGCGGAGGTTGCAATGGTCATGGGCGCGGGCTAACTCTCATGACCTTTTGTTAAACAACAAAAATAAAACCTAAACGCTTTTAGTGGAAATCTTCGAACGCTAGATAAAATCGTAAAAAACTGGTAATTTTTAAAATTCCCTTTAAAGTTTAAAAATAAATCTTAAAACACCTTCTAGTCTAGTTTAACAAACTACAAGCAGTTTAAAGCTTCGTGGAAGCCGCCGCGACTAATCGTTAATCAAGACTAATCGGTAAAGTTATCTATAAGATACTTATAACAAACAGTTATGTCACTGTCTAGATAACTTGGAACTTTACCACTTCGTGTTGCTTACCAGCTAGTGAATAAAGTACATTGTAGTTCTAACAATAACTATGTACAGTACCTCAATTCTCTACCACTATCGACTACCGACAACCGGCTAGCTATCGACATTTGACATTTAGAATTGTGGTGAACCTAAACTCCACCTAAACTCCTTCTACTCTATGGTAGATGCCATATATTAATCATATAACGATTTGGCATTCTCTGTCAATAAATATATCAAACACGTAATGCTCGTATTTTATTAATACATAATATTGGCGACGAGGAAAAACTGAACCTAAATGGAAAAGCTACGTAAAAAACGGAGCACCCTACGTGGGATGCTCACCAGACTCGATACCTACATCGAGCAGAGGGCGACGATGTCTGACGAGGACATCACCGCTCGCTCCGCAGCCTTGAAGGACACCATAACAGCACTGCGAGAGTTACAAGAGAAGATAGAAAACAAAACCATAGATGATAACGATGAAACAGCGTATTTACACGAACAAAATTACGGCTACGAATTCGAAGAACTTCACACTATTTTAGTATCAAAACTTTTAACAAAAAAAACCATTATTCAAGGTCAGCGACAGGAAGACCAACATAGAATATACCAATACCATAAGATTATACCAAAAATACAATTTAATCCTTTACATGAATCAGAAACGTTCAATAACTTTAAAAAACGTCTGGAAGTGTACTTTAGACTTAATGAAATTACTGAGCCCCACATGAAGACAAATATTCTTCTGTCTACATTATCACCAGAACTCCATGAAAAATTATGTGATTTAATAGCACCAGACGAACCATTGAATAAGACATTTAACGAAATTACTGAAACACTTGACGACTACTTAGACCCAAAACCTAGCAAATGGGTTCTACAACATAAATTTATATCGAGAACTCAAAAATCGGATGAAACAGTAGCGCAATACGCCGCAGATTTAAAAAAGCTCACTACCAACTGCGAATTTAAATGTCAACACTGCCAGAAAAACATTTCAGAAAGCTTTTTATCTCTTCAACTCATAAGAGGATTGAAAGATAGCGACGCACGTACAAAAATTTTACAAGACCGAACAGTATGTACATTTAAACACCTGACACAGATTGCAACATCTATTGAAATGAGTAAAGCAGAAAATACATCAATGCTTCCGAATGAACAACCAAGTAGTGACAATATCAATAAAATTTCCACTGATTCCTACAATAATTCAAAAAAATCTCCTTTTAGAGGAATCACACCAAGAGATTTAAAAGGGAAATGTTTCCGCTGTGGTTTAAATCACGAAACCAAGAAATGTAGCGCTATAAACATAACATGCTATAAATGCAAGAAGGTCGGACACTTAGCTAGTGTGTGTCTACAACGGCGCTCAGATGCGAAGCCCAGTAAGACTACACCGGATATAAATCAATTAAACGACTCAGCGATAAGCGATGATGATGAATGGAATGATATTAATGTTATATCTGGTGAAACATCCGAAAAATACATGATAACGGTACACATTGAACATGCTAAGATGAAAATGGAATTTGACACTGGAGCCACACTTACTTCTATGTCATTACGAGACTACAGAAAATTGAAAATCGGCAAAAGAATCTTTAAAACTAATATAAAACTCAAAACATATACCGGCGAAGTAATCGAACCTGCAGGTGTTGCATACGTTCAATGCAGATGCCAAGGAAAAGAATTCCACGGTAAATTATACCTCATCAACAACAACGTTGACCCCGTTTTTGGCCGGAGTTGGATGAAAGAACTCGAAACTCTAAATTTAGCAGACATAAAAACCTTACAGCAATCCGAAAATCTAGAATTAGACCAGCTTTTGGAACTTTACAAGACATCAGTATTTCGATCCGACTTAGGCGAAATACCCAATTACAGAGGACACCTAAATCTACAAGAAAACACAAGACCAATTTTTATCAAACCACGTAGAATACCGTACGCTTTAAAAACCAAAGTGGATGAAGAGATCGAGCGACTATGCAAACAGGGTGTCATCACGAAAGTCGACCACTCTGATTGGGGTACTCCAGTGGTACCAGTTGTCAAACCGAATGGGAGTATCCGATTGTGCGCTGATTATAAAGTTACACTAAATAAAGAACAGCTAAGAGGTTAGGAGGGGAGAAATGTGGTGAACCTAAACTCCACCTAAACTCCTTCTACTCTATGGTAGATGCCATATATTAATCATATAACGATTTGGCATTCTCTGTCAATAAATATATCAAACACGTAATGCTCGTATTTTATTAATACATAATAAGAATGTACTGCCAAAAAAGGTTCTACGACGCCCGTTAGAGGCGCTGATCAGATTTTCATACAAAATTTCTCGATGACAGGTCGGTTGTCGGTAGTTGATAGTAGTAGAGAATCGAGCTACTGTACCTCGATTCTGTACATTCAATACTAACGTCACGCTATCGAATACCATACATTGCTATCGAGCTACTCGTTAGGAAACCGGCATCAATCCGGCAGAGAATCGCGACCTATCGAGTATCGAAAACTTGACATTTAAAGTGAGAAAAAGTTTCGTTCTGAAAATTTGTTCCTTAAATAAAATTTTATTGCTAATAATTGTGTATAAACTAATTTTAAATATATTATATAGTGGATAAAAAATAATCATGAAAGGTATTTTTCTCATAAATAATAATTATAGTCTACTTTAAACGGTATTAGTAAAAATAAATCAATAACATAAAAATATCATAATTAATGTTGTTCAACGAAACATTATCAACACAAAAAAAAGAATCAGCGTCTTTTTTTTCTACGTTGAAGCAGGCAAAGGAGACAATATATTTTCAGCCTCGTTGGCCTCGTCTTCCTAAAAATATCCAATAAAGATTATTAAAATAATTTATTAAAATTAAAAATAATATAATAATAATAAATTTAACCCATTAATGTCCCACTGCTGGGCAAGGGTCTCCTCCCGTAATGAGAGAGGGGTTAGGCCTTGAGTCCACCACGCTGGCCAAGTGCGGGTTGGGGACTTTGCATGTCTTCAATTAATGTATTAAACAAATTTTAGGCATGCAAGGTTTCCTCACGATGTTTTCCTTCACCGTTGGAGCATGTGATAATTATTTCTAATACACACTTAACTTCGAAAAGTCATTGGTGTGTTGCCTCGGGTTCGAACCTGCGACCACTTGCGTTGACCAAAATTAAAAATGGAAAGAATATTTTATTTCGAAATTCGAATTTCGAATTGCCCCTAAGTGCGCTCCAGCAAAAAAAAATATTTATTTAATTTTATTTTATTTTAATGTTTGGTGGAAAATGCCGCCATTGAAGAACATAGTTGTTGCGAAAATCCGCTAGGGGCGCTGATCAATTTTTCATACAAAATTTTTCTATAGCTACTCGTTACTCGATACTCGATAGTTGTACAGAATCGCGCTACAGTATGTACGTTATTGTTTTCGATAGTAATTTGTCTGAGAAAAGGATAGAATGGAGTTACTGTATATTCTCTACAGTAAAAATGTTTGTCCGATGTTTTGAATTTAGGTGTGTGTTGTTTTAAACATGTCCTTAACAAAAAAATTGAGGTTGTGTTGTAAAAGAAACTGGTTATGTTATCTTAATTTTATAGTAACAATGTACAAGCAGAAAAATACTGCAATCCTACGTATCAAAATCGAGTCATTTATTCGTTTAGGTCTGTATTTCACATACAGACCATAAAGATTGTTAAGAATACAGTAGATGAATTTACCGCCATATCGAAGCGTATAGCGAATAAAATAAATATATGCCTTGAATTTATATTTATACAATACATTCGTTGTGTACGTATCTTCGTAACGCCGAAAGAGTTTTTAGTTCTTAACGGTATTTTGGATTCGGTTTGTAGGCTGTTGACAATTTATTGTTTTAATTGTAAACAACTTCCTCATCGTCCGAAAATACATTCTCAAACTCTCTCCAAACTCCCTTGCAATCCAACTCTGAAATCTGAATCATTCATAAATTTATCCAAAGTTTTCCTCAAAACCTGTCATGATGGCAACGTCATGAAATTCAGCAGAAATGACAGGTGATTGGTATGCAGTGATGTTACCAACAACTCATAAATATATTAACTACAATATGAATTTATTTATGAACTGGTTTCAGTGAATTACGGCACTATTTCTTTGAAAACGTATTTCTGATTCGATTAGAAAAGTTTTCAATCCCTAGAAATTCGCGTAAATCAATGGAGAGGTTCAGAATACTATTTGAAATTGTTGTTTTACTGTTTATTCCATACTTTGTTACCAAAGACATTCATTAAATTATAATGAACATAAAGTAATTTTTAAAAAGCTACATAGAGAAAAATAAAAACACAAAAATTTGTGTTGCATGGTTTAGTTTTGCGTCGTTAGTTACGAGTAAAAAAATATTTTGAATAACAAAAAGAGTACGCTAATTGAAAATATACCAAAAGTCACAAAGGTAAAACCCGAAATATGAGGGATGTGGAGTATTTTTAGGTATCTGAGCACGAAACGAAACAACGGAACTCGTTTCCGAATAAAAATCCCAACACGGGCCGGAGCCTCCGTTCAAATGCAAAGTTTTCAATATTGCAACAATCTCTCGTCTCAATGCCGTTGGCTAGTAGACGTCGCAACTTTGTAGAATCGGCAGTACGATAAAATATTGCAAGGATAAAAATAATACGCGTATTAAAAATGTAGGAAAGAGGTGTCGTGTTTTTGAGTATCTCCTATTGTTTTTTGTTGTCCTACCTACCAGATCTGCCTGTCGTAATTCGGGTTTTACAATCACATCGTCATGTAAATTAGTGAAAGCCACAGGGACATTAGTTGACTTCGGAGCACTACCGGAAATATTTTGTATAGTGTTGTGTAACGTATTTGCAGAAAGGATAAATAAGGGACTGATTTACTAGACTTTAAATATCACACACCTACTGGTGTATTTTAAGCTTCGTTCTGGGTCTCATAGATCCCATACATACAACGTGCCGTTCCAATGGCTTATTTCCTTCAACGTTGCATATAGGCGTTTGCAACGATTTCTTTTACCGTAAAGTATTGTCCGCCTTTTATACAGTGTTGTATATTAAGTTAAAATAAATAAATAAACAAAATAAATGCGTAATTTAACCGTAAAACGTGTGTCAATTCTACCTGTTTATGAGCACGTTGGTAGACAGTGCCAAATATCTGGTTGTGTGGCGAGTACACGGTATTGCTCTTTTATTGCAAACACGCCGCATTGTGCCGCCCGCGCCGCGCCTCGCACTCACAACGCTCACTACTAGGGTTCACGGTATACTTTCTACTAGGGCTTTTAGTTTGTTTTGAATATTTCAAGGATTATTTTCACTTTTGAACTGAGCGTATTTACTCATGTGTTTGAGTCTATCTATCGTATGGTTAGCGGTCAACCTAGAGTCAAAGTTGTTAAAGCCGCCTGAAAGGCCATCTTAATCGACAACAACCGGGACCGACATTTTACGTGCCCTCCGAAGCACGGAGACCCTCAGTTCAAATACCACTATGCAGTCACCTATCTATAGAATGACCACGCCAACGGTTTCTTTACCCTCGAATCGTTTACCGACCAGTGAGCACAACTGGCTATGAGTGCCGATGTGCTATCTTTAGATAAATAATTTATTATATTAACCAAATCAATATACTTATTTTACTTGCGTATTAATTCCTCTTCGTTGTATTCTACCTAACCGATGGTTGTGCCATCTCCGATAAGCATTAATTATGACGAATTATTCTAATATCACTTAGTCTTATCACACGTTTAAATAAAAAACGCCTGGATAAAATTGTTCTACGGTATCAGTCCCATACTAAATGTCTATTTAAAGTCGACGTAAGAGTGTACAAGATTCAAATTCAATCCAAAAATATATCTTCTATATCGTTTCTCCATTTCCCAACGTATTTATGTACTTCAACGAGTTGTTGAAATTTTCCAAACTAGGAAAGTTCTAGTCAAAATATCCCGCATATCGCATTTATTCTACAGCCATAGATTTATGCATTGAAAGTCAGACAGATACCATGATGTTCGTGTCAATAGATATATAACTGGCCTTTTGCAATTTTTATATCGTTTGTGAAAAGCCTCACTAAAAACGAAACTAAACTTTTATTCAAACTGCGGTCGCTTTGGTTTGCAGTTTTGACGTGAATTTGAATGTCTCAACTTCAAACTAAATGTTTTGGTCGTTTCATGTAAAAATGTTTGGACAAAATCTATATGAAACATGTAATGAAAATTAAGCGCAGCTTTGAAATAAATTAACTTCTGCCCACATTTTTGTCCACGTGGAAAGATTTTCCGGGTCGTCCGTCTATTTAACTTAGCTTTTTAATAACAAAATAATTATTTATAATTTTAATCATTCTTTTATAAAACTTTTGTTTCGTGACTACTTGGGTCCGATAAGCCCCATTGATACATAATTTTCTTTGTTGTATAAGACAAACCAATCTTATTTTTTAATAATTGAATATAATCAGAATCGCGGAGCCTTGCTCTTTTAAATTTTTTGTCCATTGTCTGTTACTATTGGTTTGAAACTAAAAGTAAACACAGTTTTAAAAATACATACAATTGTACTTCATACTGATTATTACTCCCTATTCCGATTTTTTACATAGTTAGTTAGAAAGAAATAATATAGTAATGACAGTTTCATTTATGGTGTAAATATTGGTTTATGTTTTAATCCAAAACTTAACCAAAAATTGCATTATTGTGATATCGAGTATGTAACTAAATAAACCACATCAAACGTAGTCAGTTTCTGGTATTAACTGGTGTCCACTTGGCGGGTATCCAGCGAAGTTTAAAGCTTTCGCCGAGTTGATAAACCTGGCTTATTTACTCTGAATGCAGGTTACCCGCCAACGTACAGATTAATGGATGTCACTTCTACTGATGTAGTAAATTTATATGTATGATTTAGATATTAAGTTTGAATCAGAAATTATGAGAAATTCGAAGAAATAACTTAAGTTAGGTGATTTTACTAAAATGTGCATATTATTATATAATTTTCTGAAAATATATTTATTATTATTCATTTAACGTATTATTGTTGCACTGCGCAGTTGCGGGGAAATAGTCTCTGCCTAGAACGAAAAAGGAGGAAATACCGAGTCTGCCACGATTAAATATATCAAATATTTAATTCGAAAATTTATCTATTCAAAGAACTAAACTAAGCTAAGATTTTGTAGTAGTTGAAGATCAACACCACCGATTGATGTCTTTGATATAATTTTCCTTAATAAACTTCGCTTTAAAGAAAACCCCTAATAAATCAACATCAAATAAAACTACGTAATAAACACTCTATTCAAAAAGAACTTCACAGAATCGCACAAATTAGATCACTCATAAAATTTCAAAAAGTTCGCGACATCCCTAATTACATTGTTTTTATTGTTCAAACATCGTCAACTGCGGAAGTGACGTGCACACGTCGTGAATGTACGAGTAATAACGTAGGGTTGTCTCCGCCGGAAATCATGTATACTAATGATGTATGAACTCGTGTATGAATGAGATATTTAGGGAAGGTGATACGTGGGTGTGTGAAAATGTTTTTTTATACGAGTACGTGGGCTTGTCAGTTTTGTAGTACTTTTTATTCGGGTGCTTGATGTAAACGAAGTTGTTTATCAACCCATTGTATAAGAACAAATTAGTCGTATAGTCTAAGGATATGAGAATTTGTAAGGAAGTGAAAGTAATGTATTTTTTTTTATTTGTTGGTAAATTAACAATTTTTAACGCATAAATAATAATAGTTATTTTGATTATATTTGAATCTTTAGGTTTTGCATCTACAAGCGCAAACAACTCAGTAGCTAAGTGTTTGAAATAATTTGAATTTTTATTTTAATATTATTAGTCGTATTACATATCAAACTCAACAAAACAAAATACAATCAACAAACTCCATACAACAAAAAGAGTAAAATGAAAAAGAAATGGTCGGTATATGACAATTGAAACACAAAATATGTCTTGTAAGGGTTCTGACACAAAGAGCTTAGTGTAATGAGGAGTCAGTCGCTGACAATTTGCTAAATCCGAGGGAATCCGACGCCAGGAAGGAATTTACCGAATGTATACGATATACAAAGTGATAGACGCGGTTGAGAGGATGAAGGGATTAAAAAGGGTTTTTTTGGAAGATATTATTTTATTTGTACTGTTTTCGGCTATAGGCTTGTTTCTTGGAACTTGTAAAATGTAAGCCGTAATAGATTTCTATGAAATGATACGCAAGGATAGGATCTCATAAACTTTTAGTATGAAGTAGTTTTAATAATTGGCATAAGTAATTAAAGTGTTCGGTTGTTTGCTAATTACCAAAAGGCTATAGTGTCAAACATATGACTTCCAAATAGCGATTTAAAAAAAAATGTAGAGAAAGGCCATTGTGTTAAAAAAACAGACAAGTGCCGAGAAACCATCTTACGAAATAAAAAGGGAAATAGCATTGCTACCTGACTTTTCGGGTGACATTTTTGCAAGTCAGTGTGCGTACTACGAACCCAATGTCTTTTCTCATGTAGTTAAATATATCCTACAACACAACACTTCGAGCACTCAATAAACATTTTTTTTAGCAACTAGAATACATTTATTCCGTAAATTACTCATGATTATAAAAGATAATGAGGTGAGTGTTACCACGATGACATTGACATTTCGGCCAGGCTGCACTGGCTCTAGTCATGCAACGCGAAAGCTTAAAAGTCATTTCCCTGCAAACTTAATACTCTGGACAAGCACACATCAATATTTTTTGCAAATAATTGAAATCTATACACACATAACCTATAGTTTAACCTTTGAAAGTAAAGACGGAAAATTGGCAAGGAAAAATAGCCACTTATAGCAATTTAGCCTGGTCAATCAAGTATAAACTACACTCGCTACAGTTTTGTAAACGACAGTAAAACGTAGTACTTGTTAGAAATAATGGGAGTCGTTTAGGCTTGGCATATAAGATCGCAATGGCATTTGTAAATGCTTCAGCAAAAAGGTCGCAAATTATTTGGGGTTTAAAAATGATGACGTTCTGTTAATAATACTGGCAAGATTAAAAAATCTTGTTAAAAATAGTATATTATTATTTGTTTCAATACTCGGCTATTGTAATTTCTTTTTAAAGAAGTTTGTACTTTTATTTTGACTAGATTTTTCATGTTTTCCAATTTAATAGTGTTTGACCCAACAAACAAAAAAGTGCTCATTTTGTATAAAATGGTCATAAGAAGAAAAAAATATTCGTTGAAAGTTTTATTACATTGAAAATAGACGCACACACATTCACTTTAAAATTTAGTATAGTAAACCAATTTATCAAATTAAGTCACGACAACTTTAATTAATTACACCTTTCATTTGGTCAATGATACCTTTTATATCCAATAGGGGATTCGGGAACCAAAATCATAATAAACCTTTGATATCTAAACCTGTGAAAATACTGAATCTGTGAATGCCTTTCGTCATGCAGTCTTAGCTGTCCAAACGAACAAGCTATATTTAAAGGAGCACATTTGGAATGTATTGTAATGTGCGATACGCCCTTTTTGAATAGTACGTTCAATATGACCTAATATAAGTCTAAAGTCTTAACCCAGTCACAACTTGTACAGTCACCATCTGACAATCCCGCGCCACAGATTATACAGAAATGTTAAACTCACTCAAACACCTGCAACAAGGCTCAATAAAAAGTTTCCTTTGCCTCGGATGGAGGGATTTATAATAAAAATATTGGGGTGTATTTTGAAGTTTGTTGAGTGCGATGTAAATTAGATGTGTTTAAGTTTTTTAATACAATTATTTTATTATTTAATAACTGGCCCAAAAGAAGATTGGCCTAGATCGTCGGCTATCACGTGTTTCAGTTAACAATTATTGTAAACCATTATGCTGTGCATTGATCTCCCTTAGAGTTTAATGATTAACCGGTTACGTCCAAGCAGCAATGTATTGCATGGTGGCTATCATTTTGACTTACACTTGTTGTCAACTGAGAGACATAATAAGCCCGCTGGTTTGATTTTCGATTTCAGCAAAAATTCCGGATTTGTCTGAGTGTACCAGTTGTCCCTTAGGTAAGCTTTTTAACAGCCTATACATAATATATACTAAAGGATCTAAATAAACTGAAACAACAGTCCAATAACCGTTTAATGTAATTAACACATTCGCATATCTGAGTTTTGAATAGCGCAAAATTGTTGCAAACAAACATCACTATCCAAATTGAAACCTTCAAATGCCACGCCTGAATTCCCCAGAAAGAAAGGGAGAATCGAATTAATAAATCGCTTTGATAAATGACGTTTCAGTTACAGAAATTATTGAAAAACTTTTGTTTCTTCATTTATCACAGAGCGAACTAATCAACGGCTTTTGTAGATTGAAATGTAGGCGAGAAATAGAATTTCTTGAATTAAATTGTCTTATTGTAGAGGTAATTGAATGCGGTTAAAGAAGTTTATTAATCGAATACCTAGCCTTCTAATAAAGATCAGATAGCTAGAGTTACATATTTTAATACCTATACAATTATTGCTTAAAACGAAATTAATAATGGATTAAGCTGTCATAATCTGATGACACTTGTTTTAGAAATAGATTTGTAGATAATTAAAGCGAAACAAATACAGCATTTTTGTTGGACAATCTTAAATAGAGCATTTACGCAAACACGCATGAAAATGCTTGTGATTTTGAAGCAGTTTACTAGGATCGTTGTCAATAAAAGTCATGCAAAGTGAAAGCAAAAATATAAATATCTATTAAAAACTAAATGTAAATTTCATGCAGCTTTCGTTTGTAGGTCTCGGCATTCGTTTCTTCAACAAGCTTCCCAAGCACATCATGGATTTACCCCTGCCAAAATTCAAAGTTGCTGTTAAGGAACATCTCGTTAGGAAAGCTTATTACAGAATTGATGAGTATCTAAACGACAATAGCTCTTGGGATTAGTCGCTCGCTTGATTAGGATTCTTTGAAATTAGGGAACTTTGCTATAAATTGTATAAACTCAGTAGCAGTAGGTCTAATATTGTAAAATATGGGCAATTAATGATGCAAATAGGTGATGTTACGTACAATTTGATGTTATTCATAAAACTGTCACTTTTTTTCTTTTATAATGTTCACAACCAGTGTGCTCACTTGCTGCCCATATTCTTATTATCACATGCTAGTAGGTGCTCCCAACATACGGTATGATCAGAGACTAATAAATAACCTAGCTATATTAATTTAACTTAATTGACGTTTAGTCTATATCGCTGATTGTTGGCAGCTCCTCGCATGATCAATTATTGTATCAACCACATTGTAAAACTTTTGGCGATTGAAAAGAGTGGCCGTGAGTTTCTCGCTAGCTCTTCTCATAAGGCTCTACCCCCTTTCCGAGCTAGTGGTAGATTCAGTAATTGTAACGACTATCATAAGTGTCAATATTTGACCTAAATGAATAAATGATTTGATTTTGATTTTGATTTTAAAAATCATGCTGCAAAGTATAGAAATATCTACCAACAATCCTTGATTAAAATACAAGTGGGCGACATCTCAATAGGAATGAATCGTAGGTTCTACCACAGACATTATTAAAAGCACTCAAAGACAACGCCGACGCATCAAAGCGCACGTCATGCAATTTTATTCGAACGCAATAAAACAGTCGATCGCAATAAGTCACGGTCCATTTGTAATATGCAATAGTGCATAAGATACAATATGAAAACGTTTTCAGCTAACTTTTATAAAACGATTCTGCGACGGACGGCTGGTTTTGTCCAGTCTTGCGATTTGGTTGCGTTTTAAATCTTTCTCGGGATTTTGAGTAGTGATAAAACTGGGAAAGAAAACTAATAAAATTAGGTGAGTCACGTGTGAATGTAAATATTACCGTGCCTTGATGGACGAGTTTCCATTGACAACATTACTGTAGAAAATACATAAAAACACTCGGAATGCATGATTGTCCTCAACAACATTCAAGAGAAAATAATATGAACGAACATAACTGAAATACACAATTTTGTATCTGTCAGAGGTCGATAGGTAGGTATACCAAGTTATTTTATTTTGACAATAATCTTGTTGTTTTTTTGTTACTATCTTTATCATAAATAATTTTCACAGCATTTGTATTGAGTAGATTCTTTAATCATTATTATATATTGTTAGAGGAAGAAAAAGAAATGCCATATGTATTAGAGGAAGTAAAAGAAATGTGACGTTGGTCACGTGACCGAGTCCATAAAAGGGCTGCGAGCTCATTCTGAGCTCTCTTTTCCATAGGATTCACTAGCTAAGGGGTACCTCTGCCCGTTTGAATGGTCACGCTGTATTTTTCTCATTATTAATTTGTCTGTAATTGATTTTTGAAGTGTATCAGTTTGTATGTGTAAAGAGCTTGTTAATTTGCTAAAGATTGTGACTTACAGTAAAACTGTTCTATGTGATTAGTATTTTCTTTTATTTGCTTTCACTTCTGATTATCCTAAAATCAGAAGTGGGATACACCATACGCCTTCTATTCCGCTCTGACCATTGAATACGGCAGTTTGACATTTCTTTTGACATTTTCGGTTATGAGATTTTACAAAAGCGTATTTTATTGTTATAAATACGGATTATGTGAGTTATTGAGCTACATGTAAGTATCGTGTACCTCAGTGAGATCTGGTGAGTGTTCCAAACTTATTCTTGTGCACAACATCGCTATTGAAGCTAATTGTCCTAAACTTTCGCTTGTTTGGTGTATAAAGAAAAATGTTGTAAATATGCCCAATAGCGGTTGTGAAAGCAGGAGCCGCCCTGGAAGACCCGAGTTGCGTTATCATTGGTGTGATTTACGCTCTAGAAATGGCGAGTTCTGTTTTAGAAGTTGCGATATGTGTTGCGGCTGTCATAATTCAATGGCAGACCATATGTTTGTCTAATTCACCTACTAATTCAACAAATTTAACATGTTCTAGATCGTTTGTCGATGTCTATGATGGTTGAGGAACAACAGTATACGCCTTGCGAGCCGACGGCTGCCAATGTGTCACATGCAACTCCATCGCTGCAATCACCGCGGCTGTGGCAGCGCGTGTGCATGACGCAAGCACGGTTGGGCGTGGTGCGGTGCTTCTTCAGGTTCATGAAAACGGACTCAAGCGAGTGGTTGGCTATTTTAGTAAGCGAATTTAGGGAGCGGTGTCTTGATACCATTCGTGTGAGCTCGAGACTCTAGCAGCTGTTAAGATCTTGCAGCACTACAGACATTATTTAGGCTGTATTCTCTTCAAAGTGGTTACTGACCGTAATGCACTTAAGTTCACGCAACAGAAAAATAAATCTATTGCTACGTGTTGCCGGATAGTGGATGTATTTACATGATTTTAACTTAACCCTGGAGTACCGTAAGGGTAAAGGACATGAATGTCACGCGCAGACTATTTTAGTCGTAATCCAGTTAATGTTTAGTCTTCTTAGAGTCTTCCACGATGAATATGGACTTTAGAGATTGTTAGAAATCATTTTTGATTCCCTTGCTTAAGATCATTTGTGCAGAAATACGCAAATCATTGTCTTATTTGTTAAACGCATTGAAAGGTACCGAGTGCTCCACAACAACCAATACACTCTTGGTATAAACCTTATTACATAGTTCATGCAGATGTATTAGGTCCTCTACCTCAATCAAATGGTTATCGATATGTTCTGATGGTAATAGATGCTTTTTAGGGTTCTATACCCAAAGGGTAAAACGGGACTCTATTGCAAAGCCTGCGCTGTCTATTTGTCTCCAGGCAGTATCTCGTAATTAGATCAGTAGTATTTGTGTGAAAGAGTAACAAACATGCATACATACGTTCATACGTACATGCATACATACACGCATTCTCACAAACTTTCGCGTTTATAATATTAGTAGGATGGTGGTACGGAACCCTTCTTGCGCGATTCTGACTTGTATATAGCCGGTTCTTAAAAAATATTATGCGCTGTGTCCTGTGCTTGGTCAAGGCACTAATGAGTTAAAGCGACTCTTTACAAATGTTGTTTCTTTATTCGGTACACCAGAATTAATAGTAACAGACTGTGGTAGAATGTTTCAGAGCTGTGTTTTCGAAATTTGTATCAGAGTTAGGTAACGATTCATATGTCATTATACCGGAGATGCATCATTCAAACAGGCAGGTAGAACGTTGTCGTTGAACGTTACTGAACGTGATCGTAAACATTGTAATTATCGTCGAGATGAGTGGGCAGACATGTTGATCCTTAGTTACTGCGACGAAAGTAAAGAACCCTAAAGCAATATCACATGACGCGACGGGCTCCATACGCGGCCTGTCGTGGGACGAGGGGCGGATGAGCCTCCTGTGCGATGGAGATCAACGCGGTTCGTTATGAGGTTTTGTTGACAAAAGACTTGAGCTAGCTGTCCACGGTCCATGATGAACGTTGACTATGGATTGAGTTATTAGTGTTTAAAAAATAGGGCAGTATGCGTCATCATTGGCCTGTGTGCATCTTTTGCAGATGATTTAGGTGGCGTCAGATAGAGGAATGAATTAGTAATGAGGGAACATCTTCGTTCAAAAGATCTATGCGGGAGTGACAACCGAGGTCGATGGTGGGTTGGAGGCACATAAATGTCGTAGTGTCCGTTTATGTGCTAACTTGTTGAGCCAGGTGCTGTCGTGAGTAGTGACGCCGTCAGCTAGTGTCCTTTTCCATGCATTATGTTCCTCAGCTTGACTCTCCCAGGTCAAGTGATCAATGCCAAATGATGCCATGTCGCGCTTGGCGCTGTCCTTATAACGTAATATGGGTAATATGACGGCCGACAGGTCTTTTAGCATCAGCTATTTCACCGAGCGATATTTTTCTAGGCAAACGAGAAACGTCCATCCGATGCACGTGTCCTAGCCAACGAAGGTGTCTTTGTTTTAGTAAAGCCATGACACTAGGTAGCTTAGCGATAGCAAGTACCTTGCCGTTTGTAACCTTTTCCTCCCATTTAATGCCCAAGATTTTGCGAAGACAGCGCATGAGAAAGTTATTGAGCTTTCGTTCCTGCTTAGCATATGATGTCCACGTCTCAGCTCCGTACAAGAGTATGCCTAATACGCAAGCTTGGTAAACAAGCATTTTTGTGCGATTTGACAGATGTTTGTTGCTCCATACTCTTGTAGTTTAGCCTTTCAAACATCGTAGAAGCCTTGCCTATAGGGATGTTAATCTCATCATCGAGAGTTACATTTCCTGATACTACGGAACTTAGGTAACAGAATGTATCCACAACCTCTAGAGGCGTGCCGTTTAAATAGATGGTAGGTTTTGTGGTAACGTCTTGTGCCATCACGACAGTTTTTTTTTGCTTTGATAGACATAGAGAAAATTTGGCATGCATTTGAAAATTTGTCACAATGTTCTGTAGTTCTTCTGGTGTGGAAGAGGCAAACGTTGCATCATCAGCAAATAAGAGAGTGTCAACAACTGTATGTGTATAGTAGCAGTTTTAACTGTCTCTGTGGCGCAGTGGCTATTGGTCGCCACGCCGCTATCATTTTGACGAGAGATTGTGAGTTCAATCCCCACACAGAACAATTATTTGTGCTATGCACGATTAGTGGTTTTGAGTCCAGTTATACTTTGTGACCGTTGTTTGAATGTTTGAGTGTGTCTCATATTATGATAATATTTTTCGAATCCTTCTTCATGATCCCACTGGAAGGATCACAGAACAGAGAATGTTATCTACTGTGATCAAACAAGGTTTCGTTTTACTTTGGTTGGAACGCATAATAATTTAGTAATTGTTAATTGTTATTACAGCCGCAGTTGCTGCGACGATATGTACTTTCATTTTGGAATGAAGATTTACACAGACCAACGCGTACCGTTGAAAGAGCCCTGTCTGTGTGCGTTGCCGTCCGTGATCGTCGGCTGTGAGTGATCCAGAGAACCACGTACCGTGGCAGTCCAGCGTAAGAAAGATGGGTGTCCGTGTGGCGGCTGTCCTTGCGGCACCGTGTGGGCCGTGCGCCCCCTGCGGTCCTTGCAGGCCTTCTGGACCGTGCTGCCTGTGTGGCTCAGGCGGTCAGTGCAAACCGAGGTTGAGTGGCTAATTGCGGTTATGCGGCTCTGTCTTCGTTCGGAAGTTGTGTGAGTGTCGTCACTGTACACGATGTTAGCCTGATTGAGCGACTGATCGACGCTATACTTTTTGGTCAACACCACAGATGATAAAAGTCATGTTTTATCTGGTAAAGAGTCAATGCCATTTTCCTACTTATTACTGTGTATTATTTTCTGGTAACGGAGGTAATGTAAGGTATGGTAAGGTATGAGGTATTCTGGTAATGATGGTAAATAATTATGGCTACAGCCTAGTTTGATACCTACTGTGCTACGAGTAGGATTTCATCATCTATAGAATGACTGCGCCAAGGTTTGTTTGATCTACAGATCCTTTGTCGACCAGTGAGCGCAACTGGCTCGCCTCGTGATGACTGGAGTGACAACGTGTTTGTCTCGCAATGGTGGTTGCGAGTGGATGGCCGATGCGGCGTTCTAGATGACCTGATGAGAAGTGCTTTCCTCGCATTGGTGGTTGCGAGTGGCTGGCCGAAGCGGTTTCCCGGATGACACGGCATGTTGGCGTTTGGCTGCTGTCTACGTCTGCTGTTGTTGTGTGAAGCGAACGTGCCTCTGTCTATATCTTCCCTCGGTGTGATGACCTGAGGTGGTAACCAGTGGTTGGTGTTGGTGAGAAATATGCGAGTGGCCTCTATTTCTCACACCGGAGATAGCGAACGCAGTGCTTCCTCTCTGTGGTTTGTTTTGACTTTATAGACTTTATTGTGTGTGACTTTATTGACTTTATTATGTATGACTTTATGACTTTGTATATGACTTTGTGTTTGGCTTTGTGTGGCTTTGTGTGGCTTTGTGTGGCTTTGTGTGGCTTTGTGTTTGGCTTTGTGTTTGACTTTGTGTACGGCTTTGTGTACGACTTTGTGTACGACTTTGTGTACGACTTTATTGTGTATAACTATGTGTCTAAAACAAAATAGATTTTGTCTTCATTGTTTTACAACTGGTGTTATGTTCTCAGATGATGTCAAGGTGATCTGAAATCAACGTCTGGGCTAGCTGCCACGTACGAGAGATTGACTAGGCCTATGCCTAGCACCTCCGTAGCTGCGAAGCCCCTGCGGAGCCCCTGCGGAGCCCCTGCGGTGCCCCTGCGGTGCCCCTGCGGAGCCCCTGCGGTGCCCCTGCGGTGCCCCTGCGGTGCCCCTGCGGAATCTAAGAGGAGTCCGAGAACGTCCTCCTGTCAGGAGAGGCCGTGTTAGAGGAAGAAAAAGAAATGCCATATGTATTAGAGGAAGTAAAAGAAATGTGACGTTGGTCACGTGACCGAGTCCATAAAAGGGCTGCGAGCTCATTCTGAGCTCTCTTTTCCATAGGATTCACTAGCTAAGGGGTACCTCTGCCCGTTTGAATGGTCACGCTGTATTTTTCTCATTATTAATTTGTCTGTAATTGATTTTTGAAGTGTATCAGTTTGTATGTGTAAAGAGCTTGTTAATTTGCTAAAGATTGTGACTAAGGCTGCGTTTCCACCAGAGATGTGCGATGGAAATGTGTCGTGCGAGGATGTCTAGCTGTGCTGTGAAAATGTGTGGGTGTTTCCACCAAAGCTGTGCGATGAAAATGTGTCTACGAGGATGTGTAGCGGAGCTGTGAAAATGCGCATTATGTGTGGTGCGAGGATGCGTTGCGATTGTTAAATATAAAAGTATCTTCTTTTTCCAATTATCCATATCTATTTTACGCACTTCTACTTCCAACAAACTCCGTCTGTGGACTGGCTGGTACAGTATGCGCAAACCTCGCAACACATCCTTCTCAACACATCCCTCGCACACATCCCTCGTACACATCCCTCGCACACATTCCTCGCTTGTTTTGTATGCGCAAAAATCTAGCTCCGCTGAGCCGTTTCCACCAGAGCTGTGCTGACCGAGGCGAGGTAAATGAAGCGATTCTATTGGTTCTTTACAAACACATCCCTCGCTACGCATCCTCGCACATCTCTGGTGGAAACGCAGCCTTACAGTAAAACTGTTCTATGTGATTAGTATTTTCTTTTATTTGCTTTCACTTCTGATTATCCTAAAAATATTATTATTGATAATTTGAATAAAAAACAATTTTGAAACAATACAACGCACGCATATTGACTAAACGACTCGTATTCAAGTTATTCAACTTGAAAAGATAAAGCAAGACATAAAATAAGACTTGTACGTGTCTCCACATCTTTTTGTATTTGCACACGTTTTTAGGGTCTGGTAGTCAAAGGGTAAACCGAGAACCTTTTTTTTTATATAGACTTCGCTGTTTGTCACTGTGCTGTATCTCATGAACCGTGATAGTGAAACAGTTAAAATATCCACAGATTATTTCTATTTTTTTGTAGCCCTTATAACAAGTACTAACAAAAAATAAGTACTAACTCAGACTAAAATAAATATTCAAGGGGGCTCCCCGACGACAAAGGTGTATTTTTTTTGTTTTCACAAATAAAGGTACCGAACCCTTTCTGCGCGAGATGAACTCGCACTTAGCCGGTTTTATACGAGCATGAAGGCCGAAATAAAAAGGTTACGTTTCTTGGAAAATATATTAGAATTAAGGCTGTAAATGAATTATTTTTGCTCACTGAATGTCGTGTAATTCGACAATCGTTTAACCAGTCTGTTGTAGGCTGTCGCCGATTCTGAAATTTCGATATTATCGTATTGAAGGTTTGATATTGAAAATTACTAATAACTTTAATTTAGTCTGTTTTTTTCTGACTTGTCGATGTTCTGTGAATATGTTAATAGCAATTCGATAGTTAGACAGAATGGTAATGTATGTGATTGCTTGCTACGAAGACTCAGGTTTGATGCTCGAAAAACTGCTCTTTGGGTTTTTTCAACTGCTGTTAGAATATTCTTAAATGGGTATGGAATGCTACAGACTGACGTAACTTTAGTGTATTTTTAAAAGAAAGGATATAGATACGTATCTATATTTTCTTAATAAACATTCATACAACCGATTGCCAAATTAAAAAATATTTATCACGCAATTCTATTATTCAAAGCAATGAATAATTCAAAACGAAAATGTAAATAAAGTAGTTAATACTCTGCGTATTACTAGCCACTACTTAACAGGGTTGGCACACCCCTTATTCAATTAACGCCCTTGCGAGGATATTGTCGTAATCACCGGGATCAAGCCACTCTTGATAACTAACTCGTGTCATACCATGCTAATGAACTAGACAACCCTATAAAGGTTTATAGAGGCAACTGAATAATGAAGAACTATTGTGTGAATATTTTCTTAGGTATGAAGTGCTTTTATTTTTAGTTTTTTCTTTTACAGTTTCCTTATGATTGAGAGCAATTTTTTTTTTAACTATAGAAAACGCTTTGTTTGAACGCTATGATGTTTCAATATGTTTTTCGTTTTTGATATTTTTAATATTGTTGTTTGGTCTTTTTGCCTACCCCTGTGGGAAAAAGACGTGAATTTATCTATGTATGTATGTTTAATTACTTTGAAGTTGAATATCAAATCATACATTGATATTAAAGGCAAAGAATATAGAAAAGCACTGCATAGCATTTAGATTTGGCTTTAAAATATACATTGTCAATAGCAATTTCACGTTTTACAAAATTACGCTAAAATTAATCGAATTATCCACCACAGTTTCCAAAACCAAATTACATGGAATATTATTATTTGTGTAAAGAAATCCGGTGTATTCGAAGTGTTCAATAGGACCGCGGCACGTCGGACGTAAGGACAGGCCGCACCTTACGAAGCAGCTCACGTGCGATCACAGGCACAATCAAATTATATAGAACTGACTCGATTTTGCGTAGCCGTGTGGTGTAAGTTAGAAACGAAATACTAGAAAAGAGTGTAGAGTTTCTTTTTGTTTTTGATATTTTTTATGATGTAAGGTACCTACATAGATCAATTAAAAATAATATAGTCAGCCAAAAAATATGACCACAAACTATGTATATTGTATATGTTTCACTTTAACCGACTCTTGGCGACTAGTAGGGCTCTGGAAGGATTACGACCCTAGTGACTATTTATGTGTGCGTTAGTGTTTGGAATGTATGTGGCTTACTATAAAAAAGTGTATATATCTTCTTTTTATATTTCTGGTGTCTATTTGTATGTTGTACTTTAAGCCTGCGGCTTTGCACGTGTTAGATATACTATATGTATATTTAAAATATATATCTTTAATAATACATAATATACAATGTAATAAATATATAAACTTGTTTTTAATTGTTATAAAATGATTTAAACACAAATTGTAAGAATCTGATTTGACTCATCTGTTTATGAGTCATCGTTGTTTGTGTAACAGTATAAAAGTGAAAGGGATCGTAGCAAAATGTTCAGTTGGCTCCTGGCCGTCGAAGCGTTAACATCTAAGGTACGATATTGTTGATAATTATTATATTGATGTATAGGTCTAATAGGTGTATGTTGATCTATAGATCTGTGTTGGTGTATAGATCTATATATTAAAATGATGATGATGATGTAATTGATAAAACTAAAAGGTGGTTATTAAATAGATTAATAAATGTTTTTAAATCCGACTTAAGACTTTCATTATTTAATTGAACTTAAATACCCATATTAATACGTATATCATCTACATACATATATAAATATGAATTTACATTAATACCTGTATATTTTTATACATTTATATTTAATATCTAACACACGCATTGAGTTTCTAAAAATTCGACGAACAAATATTTTTTTTAAATTTTTCTTTTTTAATGACAACTCCCGCACTAATTCGTTTTGTTCTTATAAAAAGTTACTAATATATACTATGTTAATAAACCTAGAATAATATTGACGAAAGACAAATTAACTGTGGGAGAATGTAAAGTTTATCATTTAAATAATATATTATACTAGCTGACCCGCGCAACTTCGCATGCGTCACTTAAGATAATCATAATTTTCCCCGTTTTTGTAACATTTTTCACTGTTAATCTGCTCCTATTGGTCGTAGCGTGATGATATATAGCCTATAGCCTTCCTCGATAAATGGGCTATCTCACACTGAAAGAATTTTTCAAATCGGACCAGTAGTTCCCGAGATTAGCGCGTTCAAACAAACAAACAAACAAACAAACAAACAAACAAACAAACAAACAAACTCTTCAGCTTTATAATATTAGTATAGATATACTACAGACATTTCTTAGATTTTCAAATACGTAGATAGTATATTTACAAAGCGTAACATTTAATTAGAAATTTTACGGACCTAGAGTTACGCTCACATACTTTTTGTATTTAACTTTAGTAATATTCCAATCATAATTATTTTCTATTAACATTTAGTTTATGATGAATTATTAATTAGTCCTAGATATACGTAGACTATAACGACACTAAAAATGTTGTAATGATAACTAGCGAAAAAAATATATTATTAATACATTTTGTGGGATTTACTAGACAAAAAAATCCTATAGCTTCTTGACTAGTTACTGATTAGTTAATGGTTAACAATTTTTTTATGTTTTTAAAACATGTTGTAGCAAGCGAACTTCATAACATTATTTTTTTTTTAATTATTGTGTAATATTTTTTCAGTTATGACAGTAATGAAACTTACGTATAAGGAAACATTTATGTAATACACAAAATATTTTTCTATATTTTAAGCTAAAATACATGCACAAACATCAGCTTTTAAACTACGATATGTACTTTCTTGCAACAAAATACATGCACAAGCTTTACTCTAGTAAACAAAGTTTCAAAAGCAAAAATAACCAAGAAACTTCGAAATAAGATGCTCAAGTTAAACATAGTTTCGTCCTAAAATAGTACAAAGTAGCTATTTTTCAGTGGCACTGGTGTTTGCTTACTTTCCCACGTGCGACCTTTTGCTAAGCATACACCGACGCATGAGAAGAAAAAATACTGTTAAAATGTTGCTGAAACTATCTTTATAGCGTGCTTGAACTTCGGTGAAGATAGTTAACATAGAACTGATTTTAGTAAGTTTGTATACGAATAATGTTAGATATTATGTTTGTTAATTGTTAACTGTAAAATAATAACATTTAATTGTTTCCTTTTTTATAATGATTCCTATATTCCACATCCATTTCTATGTTATATACCCCTATAATACCGGAATTATAGGCAGCGGCGTAGAGGCAAATAGTAATAATAATATAATTGATTTTAATATCTACTGACAGCAAACAAACCTTCATCATACTATCATTAATTCAAATACGATGTAAACTACTCTGCGCACATTGTTTTAATAGCAAGCCCCTATAGACAATTTCTGCAATAAAAAGTCCCAAGAAATACCAAAGACCACAAACAACAACTTATTGACGCGCCATAATTAGATCAACAAGATGGCTGTCAGCGAAAATCAAAATGGTGGCAAATATTTAAATGTACCCGTCAGCTTATTTTTGGGCCAACGTTGTCGTGACTTAACGATAACTGGCAGACAAACCAAGACTACAAACTTGTATAAATTTGTTCAGATGCCTCTCAAAATATTCTTGGAAACTTTGCAGTTTATATTTTCCTATTTTCCTTGTACCTTTTTGTAGAAAGTGTAGTTTTTACGTGGGCTCGACAATTTGGTTTAATTTTAAATCATGAGGTGATAGAATTTTTTCCAAGTTTCTTTTTTCGCACCTGGCGTGTTTCCTTTCAATCTTTTTTAAATGTTGCTGATTACATTATACTCATTTAACTATTTTTAATCATTTCAGTTCTAGTTACTACGCCTCCTCTGTCTGTCTGTCTATCTTTTATCAGATACAGATCTCATAAACCATGATAGCTAGTTCTAAATGTACTCACTACACTTAATATTTATTACCATTTTTAATTCGATCTAGGAAATCATCTTTAAAACTATGTCAAGGCTTCAAAAGTAAAAACGCACGACTTTTCTTTTTCGCACCGTTTTACTTTATTCAAAGACCCCATCTGTATTTTGCAATTTTCCTTAATTCTATCAATACTGCCTCCGTTACACCACCGGAATATAAAGATTAATTAAACAAGCTGATTATTTTGATTGATTAATTAATCCCCGAACCTGTAGGCTCGTTCACAAGCGAGGCACGTTCTCTATTGAAAACTCTTCCATGGGGTTAAAGTTAAACAAAATTAAATTACTTATTCAGTTAATGCAATCATCAATTTGTGGGCACGTCAGTCACATTGGGAATTGTATATTTATACCTAATATTCATTTAGATTTAGTAAATTAACATCAAGTTCATTTTAACACAGTTTTCTGAGAGTTTTACTGTGTGGTCTCTGTATTCAGCTAAGTTTTGTAATTGAGTCTATGTATTATTATATACTTAGTCTTCTAGAAATTGTTACTAAATAAATATTTTTTGCTACATTTATTTACTGTTTAAAAATATTTCAAAGTAAAAATCTAAATCAAATTGTTTTTGAGATAAGATCTACTGTATAAATTTCATACTATAGTGTTACAAAACAAACGGCCTTCATTAAACAACAACACATATCTCCACATAATCATGTGTACTCTTCACACAAGACACAAATCCTTATACATTCCACACAAAACTCGGTGACGTAGTTTGTAGAGCCCACTTCAGTTTCAAAGTATGATAGTATTTTGCGTCTAACACGTCCGTTTGACGCCGTTTTCCAACTGTGTCGTAGAGTGTTTTACAAACTTTAGAAATCTCATAGCGAAAGCATGCACTGTGTTTGTTTACGTTCGCGGTATTCTTTTGTGCCTCGCGAGTGGAGACGAGTGTAGAAATAGTCTTGCGTCCACAATGCGCGTCGCGAATAACCATTCACATACAAACATGAGGGTATGTGGAGACAAAAGTGTTGGGATTTTTTTGAAATTGTCGTATTTGTGTGACATGTTTTTGAGGAAAGATATCGAAAATATTAAATGGATTTGCGGTGACTTAGGTGGTGACGGACTCATGCCATGATAGTTGATTCGAATTCAGCAATTTCTAATCTAGCGACATACAATTACTTTTGTAGATGTGAACATACTTTGCTATTGTTAGGTCTGAAAAAAAAATAGAAATGAAATATTAAGTTGATGGTTGATAAGTTAAAAATATCTTAAGGAATGTATGTTCAAAGAAAAATCCAGAAAACCTTAAACTACTTCTAGACCCATTTTATTTTAATGTTACTGTTAGCCTACGTACCTACTGATGAAAGGATGATTATTTCGAACTAACACAATTTCTTAAAATGTAATAACCGCTATTCTGCTTCGACCATTATTTCACAACTACGTAAGCCAACAAAACAATTATAATATTCAGTAACACTACGCGTTGGCTAAAAGCCAGCGCTGTAAAGGATATCGTTCTAATGAAGTGTTTAAACGATAGTTAAACGAAATAACGTGTAAATACAGTCGTTTCCGTTTCGTTTCATTCATCAAAGAGTACTAAGTGCTTTGCGACAATGTTTGTTATTTCGGTTTGAGATTTCGCTATTTTAAAGGTAAGCGGTAATTTAGTTTTCCCGGGAATGCTAGGTTTTTTATAGAATAAACATTTTTGTATGAAAGTTTAGTAAACAATTTTAACGAAATTATTGACGTTAGAATATGACTCATTATATCTTAAAAAAGATTGGAAATTTTATTAAGTCTGAAATTATTTATATTTATTAATAAAATAGTCATATTTTCGTCTAGATTCATTCATTAATTATATGATAAATATGTAGACTTATTCATTAGTAATTATATTTACGCTCTAATGCTTGTATAGCTTTCTAATTAAAGTTGTGTTTTAATCTAAATTGTCGGAACGTCTAACAGTTTTGACATTTAGCTATTCAGTGCTTCTAAAACAATAATAAGTGTTATAAAAAGATAAATATACAAAAAGCAGTACGTCTGCGTCCGTTTAATATTTACTGTTTTTTTTTTCCTAGCACTCTGCGAGTCTCTTGTTCTTATTTTGCAAATAACCATTCATATTTCTACCTCTAACAACGATCTTATCTCTTATCGAACAATCACTCATCATAAATCCAATAACTACAATCACTTTACTCGTTTTAACGCTCTCCTACTGCTGAAGATCTCAAACTTACCGCTTATATATTTATATGACTGCCTCCGTTGCGCAGTGGTTAAGGTCACCACGCCGCTAACATTGCGTCGGGAGGTCGTGGGTTCGATTCCCACACGGAACAATTATTTGTGCGATCCGCAAAATAATAGTTTCGGGTCTGGCTTTGTTTTGTGTCCGTTGTTTTTATGTTTGTAAAAATACCCGCGACACAAGGGCAATTCTTAGTGCGGGAATTATCTTCTTTAAACAAGAAAACATATGTAACACTTGTGTGTATACCTGTACAGTCCGCGGCACAGGTTGTTCAGCTCCACAAAGCGTTCGTCTACAAGCTCACGTCGAAATCTGCCGCGTACCGGAGACTCTGAACGAACACCTAAATAGTTTGCATTGAGGTTTGTGACTTTATACCGGTGTTTAAGACGATTGAGACAATATATTTTAGGATTGTCTATCTTATTTTAGTAGGTTAGGAATTTACAAACTAATAAAGAGAGAAAGAGACAGAAGTTAGTGTTAGTTTCCAATTAGTTCAATACTAACGACCGGTTACTGAGGAACATTTAGCGGTAGTTTATCTATTCAATCACGTTAAAACTCATATAAAGGAACGCTATTAAGTAGATAGCTTACCGCTAAATGTACCCAGAATTTAAGGTCTTGGGCATTATTTAAGGTCTTGTTACAGTTATATACGATCAATATTAGGTGTGGCAAGATTTTCTCAAAAATAACAAAGTAATCATTAACTTCATATTCATAACTGGAAATATACCCATAAAGGAATTGAAACAGCCACTTTTTCTTCCACTTCAAATTTCCTTTACCACAAGAGGTACCGCAACTTGAAACAATAATCACAGTCCTTACTTTTCCCAGCCAATTGAGTCTAAGCGTCCATCCAGAAATAATTAAAGCACAAGAATTCTACACCACTTAACTAGAGACTATAAAAAGGCAGTGAAAATGAACGAAATAATCGAATCTGAGGCAATTAGCTGAAATTACGGGCGTTGTTAAGTCTCTGCCTGTCTGTCACTAAAGCCTAATACGGTGAAAATTTAATGTGGACGGAATTAGCGTCTCAAACTTGTATTGGTGGGGTATTTTGGGTGACGGTTTTGTAAGTGGAGTTGATGTTTGAAATACGGATTATTGTTGCTTATATTGTAGGTATTATTATAGTAGTAGCTAGCTTATAAATCTGACAATTAGAGGTATAATTTCTATTTATCATTGTAAGTATGTATTAAGAAGTATATAAGCATGCTTATCGGCTATTTGGTAACCATAGTAAAAGCTTTGATTGGCTTTGAATCATATGACTATGTATGAGTTGTTCAATGATAATGATGTTAGTTTTTTTAAGGTGAAAATCATGTATTGCATTTTTGATAAAGATCACAATAAAGGTTCTAAACTGAAATGTTCAGATGACAAAATCTAATTTATAGGAATACAGTTGTTAAGACTTCATTATATGCGTTGTCCTAGATGATATATTGAAAGGTTATTTATACAAATTGATAGCCCCCTATCATTGCATAAAATCAAAAAAATCAATCAAAGAAAGGTCTGTTTAACTGATTTTGCAGATTCAATTATAATTTTTTGCTGCGTTAATAGCTTGCAATAAAATTTGATTTTGTTTACATTTATTCAATAAACTGAAAATCAAGCGCAGTCTGCAAAACAAACTCAATAAAGCACAAATAACTTTTAAAAGATAAACCAATTAATAAGCACTTAGCAAAACAAAGCAACAATACATTTATTGAATTACAAATAGAAATTCATTCAAGCGTAAATATCTATAAATAAACCTATTTTGACGTTCTCAAACCTAAGAATGGAAATCGAAACCATTACAGGATCACCCAAGCATTCACTATCTGCCAATCACAGCCCTTTTCGTTGTGACGTCACGGTGTATAAAAAAAGAACAGTGCGAGTGACAAAACATGACGTGAACGATCATAATAAAGGTTTTATATTTCCTTTTGATGTGCCGAACCGAAAATAACTGGGGTTTTCAAAGGTTAGACAGGATGGTTGTACATTTTTAAGTGAGTCTGATGTATGAGTTCTGATAAAAATTTTTGATTGTAATTTATGGTTTGTATGAGATGTTAAATATAAACAACAGGTAAGCAGTAAGTACCTCGACCGTCAAACTGTCAATCTCGAGATCCCTATCGTGCAATATTTTAGTGAATTTTTCTTTGAGGGCAGACAGACATACATACATAATATTAAGCCACAGAGGCTGTTTTTGCTTTCAAGAATATATCAATAATGACTACGTCTAATAGAGTGTCATTATGTTATCATCGCACTATCTAATATTAAAACTCCATTTTAGATTTCATTAATAAAAAATAGAAAGCAAACTATATTTCAAAAGTAGTAGGCTAGAGGGTGTAGGGTGCCAGGATGTTTTTAATAGGCCTTAAGCCTAAAACATCCTAGCAGATAACTACTTAAAACTGTTATAAGAAACTTACATCGTTTTTCAACCCGAGCAAAGCTTTAACATTACAACCAAATCTATTTTCGTACCAAACTAAATGCATTGAAATGCTATTTTTGCAACACATTCGCACCATTAAACACACTTACACCAAAGTGAATTCCCAAAGTCCCGACATGCATATCAACGATTCTCACAAGTTGATCGACCGAAGGCTCTCGAGTCGAGTCTGGTCGATTTAGGTTTTGCATACTTTTTGCGTTCAACGAAATTGAATACTTCCGTTTTGCCAGACGAAGTTGCGCCAATCGAGATTGTAAACACGTTTAGTGAGTTAATAGAGTGATGTGATTGGCTTATTAATGAATTTTATAGAAGTGATGGTACGTTACTATATCTTATTCACCTATCTCTTAAAATGTAGACATATTGGATCATAATTATTAATGCTTTGCATTGAACCCATTGCCATAAAATGTATCGTTCAAATAGATGTTCTGAACAAATACGATAAAACTTTTCTGAAATTCCATATCCGGTCTTTCAGGGTAATGTTATGAAATGATAAGGATATTGACACATAATGTGGAATTTTGGAAATGAGAACTACACGTCATTGCACGTAATATTATTTCCCGAAGCAAAATTCAGACGATAGTATTTGACATTTAAAGATACTTAGGTTCACTATCTCGCTAGTTCTTTATTCGAATAAAATGTCCCTTTTCAATAGAAATACAATTCTAGTATTGTATTTCTATGACGCACATTCTCTGACGTCATTTTATTTTTCTTAGAAGAAAATTTTGTTGACACCATAAAAAGCGACGACGTATTCAGACGTATTTTGTAGGGAGTAGGCGTAAAGTCATGTAAAATGTCTATCCCGAACTGAAATAACGAGAATCGGTCTGTCACGCCGAGCTAATAACAAAATAACTTGATTATTCATTTTCTTTTTAACATTGAAGTAAGAAATGATAGAATAGTTTTACGTTGTTAACATACAGGTGTGCTAGTTTAGCTATCTGTGTAGCAGATTTTATTGAGATTCGTTTTGCAGTTTTGTGTAAGAGAGAGGATATACGTACATAACTAAATATTAGTACATACCTCCATCTCCAGAAATCATAAGATTGGATAAGTGACTTTTGAGTTTGATAATAAATAATTGTTGATATTGTAATCGTAATTAATGGTTTCTTTGTATGTTTACCATCAATAAACGTTGCTAGTTTCATTGTTGTTATCTAAAAAAAAATTTAAAACGCTTGTCTAACGCTAAATTTAATTCCTGCTGTTATACTTATACTGTAACAATAAACCAATTCCGTCTCAGATTCTTTCACAAAATTAACAAGAAAACCAAATTTTGTTCAAAGTACATAGTTTTTTTACGATCAAAAACCAAAAGCCCTTCTCCCCTAAAAACCTTGACCTCCAAACCAACATACAAGAACGGGAACAAAATCAATCAAGAGTAAATTATAACAAGGTAACATAGTTACAGCTGCCTCGATGCATGCAGGTGGGCCCACACTGAACTTATATTGAGTTAGCCGTACTACAAACAGACCGAGTTTGTCCCTTAATGGCCATGGAAATGGCGGTTTTGGATGTAACTGTATAGGGAAAATGGAATAAATAGATTTGCTTGTAGGCATTGGATTTGTTTACCTTAATTTTTGGATAACAGATAAGTTTTAAGCAAAACAATCTATAGTCATAATAATACAGTGACACAAGATTTGTTGTTTGTTTGTTTGTCGTAAGGTTAGTGATCAACCTAGTGTCAAAGTTGTTCAAGCCGCCCGAGAGGCCTTTGACATGGCTTAACGACTGTTATCTTAGTAAACAACAGCCGGGACCGACTTTTTACATGCCCTCCGAAGCACGGAAGAAAATTATTTTTTACGATGGTTTTGATTAGACCTGTGTAACATACTTGAAAACCGTAATCAGTGTCTAAATCATGGTCATCTCATCATCTAGAAATTAATTAGTACACGATCTTCTACACAATTTATAGGAGTAAGGATCACTGCTGTGATTTTCTACCACGATGGGCAGTCGGCTAGATGTCGACAACTTTGTGTAAAAACTTATCATCACCCCTAGCGGTGGCCGCTGGAACTAATTTTAAAATACATTTAGAACGTCAAACTCTCGATACTCGATAGTAGGTACCGACTGTAGAAATTACTGCTACTGTACCTTAATTCTCTACCACCATCGACTACCGACAACCGGCTAGCTATCGACATTTGACATTGACAATGTACTGCCAAAAAAGTTACTACGACGCCCGTTAGAGGCGCTGATCAGATTTTCATACAAAATTTCTCGATGACATGTCGGTTGTCGGTAGTCGATAGTACGAGAGAATTGAGCTACTGATAGTTAACTCATAAATTCTTATGCCTCTACATTCGTGGCCAGACATCGCTTCGCACACTTACAATAACAGAGACACGTAGCAGCTATAACTATTAATTCAGTATGCACGTGTAAACAGACACTATTGTACTACATATCGCTTTGATAGAAAACAACCCACACTGTAATGTGAGTCTGTCTGTATACCTCTACAACCACTGAAACAATATCGATGAAAAGTAAAAAGAAAGTATAGATAATAAAGATAGTCGTGAATGAAGCAAACGAAGTTTGTAGGGATCGTAGCAAGTGCCATCTTTTGTAGAAACAAATGAGGTATCACACCTTTTTATTGTTACTGTTTAGGTAAAGACCTAAAGACTCCATTGCAAAGAACGTGTGATTTTATGTATGTAGTGATATACTTGAAGATATGGAATTCAACCTAGGTTACTTATTATTCCAAAAATAAAAAGTGATAGAATGACGCGAGCATAGCCGTGGTTGTCGACTAGTTGTAAATAAATTCATTATGTAAACTACAATAAAAGAGCTAGTCTAGATTGTAACTGACACTTTTTGTTTTAATCTGGTTTTGAAGTCTTGCAACAAATTGAATTTATTTGGTTTACTCTATTGTTTTCATTGCAAGTTATTTTAGGTTTGTTTCTAGCCTGATTAATATGTTGTATAGACGTCATCATTTTATGTCTTTACACACACTAGATAATAATATACATATAATATAGAATGTTGCCGTGTAAGCTCAGGTCTTTCTTTTAAAGAGAGAGAGGTTTGATGTTTAAAAACGTATTGTAACTATGAAATTACGGCGACAATGTTAAAATGTGTTTTTACAAATACTTGCCTTTTCTCGGTGTATAACACTAGCTGGTTTTTGCTACTGAACAAAGATTTTAAGTTAAATTTGATTTTGTGTATATGCTACAGAACTCAATGTCTAATTTTATCATAAAACATTTAGGAATTAACAAAGAACGTTTTTTATCGATACACGTGGTTGCTCGAATCTAGAAAAATACATATATTTTTAAAAGTATCTTCAAAAAATTATATAAGATTGTACGTTACCGTATCCACCAACTCGTTCTTCCACAGTCAATAACCGTAGAATATTGGCATCGGTTAGTGTGACGTCACGAAGACATGACGACGCTATGGCATCGTTGATTAAATGTTTAATTAATTGAATGTTCCCTTGTACCACTCACTAATTAGATGATGTTTTAGTTGTTCGGTGGGACTGTGGTGGGAATTAGATCCTTGGCCGATTGTGTGTCGTGATTATCATCAGTGTAGTATTGTAATTACGAGTTAATTATCTAAAAGGGAAAAAAGGACCTAAATGGAGGCATGGAGGTCCAAGAGCAGAATGAAAGGCAAATAAATGTTAGTTAACCTACTTTAATAAGTCCTAGAAAATTTAGGGAATGCAAGTTATTTCTAATGCCTTGTTAAAATCACAATAAGACCACTAAGATTTTAAATATTTTCTGCAACTACTTTTTTAAACGTTAGCTACAGAAACGTAAAATCGTAATATCTGCTTAAAGCATTCGCTCTACTTTCGTTTTAACAGTTTTAACATAAAAACCTTAGTATAGTTTCTAAGCGTACACATAGTATTCTCTTATTGGAATCGAAACATTTCGACGCACCAATGTAAACACAGAACCACAAAAATGGTACATCACTAAACTAAGTCAAATGCAGATCTTAAAGCATTCAAATCTCCGTCCTTCAATCCACATTGAACGGTTACCAAGAGACTCCACATACAGCAATACCTGAATACTCAAATCAATCGTTTGCATAAATGTATCTTTATGAGCAAACCGGACAGCGGCAGTTCCGAAATGGGAAAATGGAAATTGCACTTTCAATTACAATGGCGGATTGAATAATAATGTGATTGTAACAGTCATATTGTTATTAAGTAACATTTTAATTTGCTCTTTTAAACTTACCAAAACTTACCAAAAGGTAACAAAAGAAACAAACTTTATTTGAGTCTAGGAGTGAAATCTTTAGTTGAGTTAAAATTCTAAATTTTGGTAAGAATTGTTTCTTCGTGAGGTTTGAAAGAATCAGATAGTGGAGTTTGCTTTCGATATTTTGCGTTCTGCTACTTGAGAATACGAGTTACTATGAACCCAGTGGCTATCGATTAGTAATATTGACTTTCTTAGAAAAGAGAGACAGAAGAACGTTGAAGGACTATATTTATTTATTTATTAATCTCTTTCAGATAGTGGAGTCAGCTTTTGATGTTTGGCGTTCTGCAACTTGAGCATACGAGTTACTATGAACCCAGTGACTATTGATTAGTGACAGTGTCTTTTTTAAAATAGATAGAAAGAAGAATCTTGAAGGACTATTTATTTATTTTTAAGTATCTTTTAAATGCTCTTATTTCTTCCAGTACTTCTGTTAGTTAATTGATGAATAGAATCAACACTTCGTCAACCACTGGTTATGGTTATGATATGGTTTCTTTATCAGAAAATGAAACACTACTCTACAACCAAAATAACCAACCCGAATATAATAACAGGGCCAAATTACGTACACTTACAAACCGCTCAGCTGTTAGTCTCAAGAGAAATTAAATTGGCCGAACGATGCAAGGGCGGAACACTTACGGCCTGAACGATTTTTAATGCCGCGCCAAATGTTCCACCGATATTGTTGTAAGTAAATATGTTCCGTGTTATTATTAGTGGTTTGGGGAAACTAGTTTTTTGGAGGGAAAGTATGGCGCTGATGATCATGTGCCGTATGGTATGGAAGGTTGTGTAACGATGCTTTTCGGATGGTAGAGGCAGTTATATGTAAGTACAAGATCTCACAAATGTTTTTTTTTTACTGGAATTGAGAACAAATAACTGGTTATGTCTTGTAATGGATAAGGAAATTCTGAGAACTTAGATATTGAAGTTGGTAAGCAGGTAATTATCGACACCATTTTAATTTAAATCATGACATTGTGCGTATCTTAAATTTTCAGCTTCAGTTTTAAGACTCATTTGCGCTTATTTATTTTTGAAAAAACCCTGACAAACATTGAGTGCAAACTTACTAAATAATTGATTCACTTTTTCGTAGTTTTTCATGGCAGTAAAGTAAATATTATCAAATTAAGCTCACGTGTGTCTGTCATCTGTTTTTTTTTATTATAGAGTAATAGCTCACGTGTCATTTAGTTATTACACTAAAATAAAAAAGGCAGGTGACTCTCGACATAATAATATAATCATATAAGCCTAGCATAAAATATTCAATTTATAAACAAAAGCCACAAAACTTTTAGTGTAGCAGCAAGAAATAAAAAGTATTAGAGAAGCACTCCATTTATTTGTTGTGGACATGTCACGACATACATTATTTATAAGTCTTCTAGGCTCTTCAAATTGTACAAAGAAAATGTAACAACTTGTTTTATTTTTGTGTTGAGTTCTTATGAATATTAAAAGATAAAGCTATATGATTATTGAATTAACGTGTTTATTTTTGTTTTATTTCCTCTAAAGACAGAAATAGTACCTTAACAAATAAAAAGAATGATAGACTTCCTTTAATTTGTGATGTAGCCTTGACAAATATAATGTTTTTATGAACCATAAAAATATTTGTATGCTTCAAAATTACAGAAAATAGACTAGCACCACATGGTGACTAGTTGCATGAGAAATTAAGTAAAAATTGACAGCAAATTGTTTGAAAGCACTCGACCACCTAATATTTTTCGATGTCATAAAAGCTTGCTATTTCTGACATTTAGGTGCCGCCTCATTTACACGCTTAAATTCATTTCCAATAAAAAAGGCATACAATACATTCTAAGCGCACTTGTGTTCATGTTACGTTTAAGTACTCTGCCGTTTTTTAGTTAGAACTTAAAGCCATATTGCAACTTAGAAAACATTTATCAACTCTTTAAACCGTGAATCTTCAGTATTCATAAAACCTCATTCATCTTCCAAATACCGCTTCTGTCGAGTGAATTTCCGAGACCGTTTCGTTTAATCTCAACGAAAACTTCTTTAAATAAGTTTTTAAGCGGCAACTCAAACATTTAAGTTATTACTCTCATACGTGTACTAAGAAATAAGTAGGAAAGTTCCGGCCATTGAAGATACTTGAGTTTATAATGGAGAATCTAAATATGGATGTAATGAGAAACTGGTGGCATTTTGGAAAAGTGTAGGATTGCTGTAAAAATAACGTTATATTTTTGCTTGAAACTTTAGTTTGTAAACTTTAGTACGTGTGAAGGTTAAAGTACAATGATAAACACCTATTTTCAGTGAGGTCAAAGAAATATGAAAAATCTGTAGCGCAACTTCCCAAATTCCACATCTCATATTGCGTATCAAGCATTTGACATTTGAAATGACCGAAGATGAATGAAAAAAAATAGTATCTCTGGTTTTATTTTTGTTAGTAGTCTGTCTGTGTTTGTCTCTGAGTGCTGAAGATATCACGGATAGTTCAAAACATCTACGATCGCTTGGCTATTGACAGAAAGAGAGCTTTCGTTCAAGAATTCTTTGAAACTTATTATATTTTCCTTATAAATAAATTAGTGCATGATTACCGAATTAACTAATTTCTTACCATAATTTAAAATCTTCACCTTAATTCTTAAATTACTAATTAAAACACTTTTACCACCTTTACGCACGTTTGCTTTCACATTAAACAACTATATTAGCACTCAAAACGAAACACTTAAATTAACTTAGTAATTAGTCGTACATTCTCATTTGATCAAAGCTTTTACATTTGCCTCTGTAATTACTAAATTAACACTGTTTGCTTATCTGCTGAACAAATCCCGTGGCTCTGAAATGTATATCTGTTTCAACAAATATTCATCTCGTTGCAACATTAATTTGATAACTTTTATTTAATTTTAAGAGTAATGCGATTCAAAATGCATACATTAATTTCTAGTTTTATAAAAAATGGCAAAAAACGAAAAGATAAAAAAATCTTTTTGTTTAAAAAGAAAATACTTTTAGAATTGAGAACCCTTTCCTTTCTCAAGCTGTTAGTTCTAGAGTTTTTTATTTGTACTTTTTAGATAGCTATATTTACCAAAAATTTAAACACAGACGTAACATTTTTATCTTTTAAAGGCAAAATCCCTGTCAAGAAAAATTACTACGTAAAATGATACCTAACTTAACTAGGTATTTGTAAATACATAGTTACTAAACATAGTTATAGACACCTACATGCCAAGCACTCCTTCAGAAAATATTAAGTCGATCGAAGTCAATATACAAAATAATACAGCCCGTTTCAATAATTCTATAGACATACATATAATAATTAAAAACAGGAATAGATACCTAAGCCCCTCAACTACGCAAAGCGATGAAAGAAAAAATATTAAGGGAATATTTCCCCGAGGTGTACAATATTATGTATAGTATTACCGTTATAGCCCGAGGCTCGTTTGCATTGAGCTAGTAATTGCTTCAATGTATATTATTTTGTTTTTTGTTTACCTCGTTAATAATCTTTGGAATTTAAATACGATGTTTTGTTACGGATAAATGTGGGTTTGAAAGAAAGAAAGTTATGACTTTAATGTTGATTTATGAGGTGGTTATTTTTTTATTTGTAATCAGATTTAAAAGTAAACTTATATTCATCTTACTGCAATTACTTTAGTAATGAAATTAGTAGTTCATATTTAATGTCACATCCGTTTAAATCTTCATTATTTTTTGTTTATATATTATGTGTCTACAAAATTAGAGAACTATTTTCAGCTTTATCCTTACCCTATATGAATTCCTAACTTTTTGTTTTAAAGCAGAGAACTGATGTATTTCTCGCAATCACATAAGTTAATTTGAAATACGACGAGAGGAAGCCTTATGTCCAGATGCTTTAGGAGTCAGTTTTCTTAGTCAAGTATAACGCTCAATGCGTATTGTACACATTTCATTACATTTTAACTAAAAGTCTAGTCACTCGACTCGCAAGACCCCACTCGTCTAATCAAACTAAACGCAGCACAAAACAGTAGATGGGTTCAGTAACAGAAAACAGAATAACAAAGTACCATAAAACCAGAAACCGTCGAACTTCAAACTACGGTAACGAGGGGAGTTGAAACAATATTTTTTTATTTCGATAGCCCCGAACTGTTTCGTTGGATTTGTATCATTATCTTTCGTTGCCCCTGGATGTATTGCGGAAGTTTATAAAATAATATATATTCTAATACATTTTTTTATAATTTTTTCGGTTGGTTTAATCAATGTTGTATATGTACCAATAAAACGGCAAAAAATTAGACAAACTGTAGCTCGAGTCTCTACTACTATCGACTACCGACCACCGGCTTGTCATCGAGAAAAAATGTATGAAAATCTGATTAGCGCCTCTGATGGGCGTTGTAGGAATTATTTTGGCAGTACATTCGAAACGTCAAACTTTCGGTACTCGACAGTACCCACTGTACAGAATCGCTCTATGGAGAGGCAATTTCTCATTAGTAATCGACCATTGTCAACCGGCAGCTGCTATCTAGGAATTTTTTATGAAAATCTGATCAGCATTTTTAGCGGATACCGCAACTATTTTTACACTTAAAATGTCAAACTCTCGATACTCGATAGTACAGACTGTAAAAAATCGCACTATCGTTCGGCAGCCACGGACATTTTCGGTAGAAAATGATATTTACGATTTCTTCTTCTAATCTCAAATATAATTCTCACATTTTAAATTGGGAAGAAATATAAAAACACGTAGTAAGTATAAAAGATTATAATCAGACTGAAATAAATACACCTAACTAAATTCCGTTCATTAGTAAAGCTGGAATCTAATTATCACTTAAAATATCACAGAATCTTTCTAAAACTCCAGTCTCACTATCCTAATTGATGATGTAACTTACAGAATGAAAGATAAACTTTTATCCCGGCTTTTAACGTAGAAACCCTTCGTAAGGCGGCATGAATTATTAATCGCCGGCTTCAATACACTTGGCCGACAATTGAATTAAATGGCCTCACTTTTAAAATGGAAACGACGAATGCGAATGATATTTTATGCTAAAACTGGAAATGAATTCGAAGAGTAAGTAGGAAATGAAACTGAGGTTTGGTAGAGTGCGGGAAGCAACAGAAGCAATTTTGGCGACATTATTTGGTTAAGAATAAATTAGAACTAAATTACTGATTTATGGAACGGCAGTGATTTATAAAATTAAGTACTTATGTAGCGGTTAAACCTAGTTTGAAATTACTTGTATTTTTTTTGTCAATGTGTGTCAGAAATATGCTGTAAAACGTTCATCCTTTTATTTAATGTTTCAATGTGACCATAACGTAACGTAGAACAATATTTTGACTGTTAGTTTTCTAAAATTCAATCACACTTCAGACCAAATGAATAGCATCACATATTGATACCACATTTGTAGAGCAAAAAAGGCGTAAGTGATCTTATATTAATTTGATCTTACTTCCTTCCTCCGTTGTAATATCTATTTATATCTCAAAAAACCCTTCCTACCTAATATTTCTTATTTACGACATGCCTTTTTCTACATACAACTTTCGAAACACAAAGTTGCGGATATAGGACAATAAATCTATGAGTAAAAGAGTAAGGAACATATATTTAAAGTTGTCGCCAAACAACGGGCTGGAACATAAAATATCTTTGTGTTTGTTTGGAACGAAAAAGCCTAAAGTGGGACGTCACCGAACTAAGAAAAATGGGTTGCGAAGGTGTAGACAAACATGTAAATATTTTTGTATGATTATGGGTATGAAAGTGAAAAAGGTAAAGGGTGTGATAACAGCTAAGGTGAATAGTGTTTTGATAACAAAGCGTTATAATAAGCTTTTGGATTGAAAAAACTAATGAATATTTGATTCTGATGTGCTTATAAATATGAAGTAGTAAACCTAGTAATATTATAAATGCAAAAGTTGAGAGAATATATGTTTGTTACGCCTTGCCTCAAAAACAACTGAACTGATTTGGATGGTTGGTGCCGATTCGCGGGAAAATATCACACTGATATTTACTAATCGCTCTCTAATAAAGTATAAAATAAATTATTATAATAACTTTTAATATTTTTGTACCTATACACGCATAGCTTAAGTATAATTTAAATAACTCTCTTTAAACGTAAAAATAGTCTTGCTTCTGCCTTATTTTAAAACTTGTATTGGCTGTACAAAATATATATTGGCCAGTTCTAAGCTCAATGGTGTAATATATGAGTATCCCCACATCAAGTCTTGAAGGATTGTAGCTGCGAAAATGTTTGGTATTATTAAAGCCATGAAGCCTAGTGAAATATTTCTTCCAAAAGCAATTTGTACTATAATATGTTGAGTATTATTTCAACTATAACAAACAACAAACAGCACTCGAATAACATCTACAAACATATATGGGCTGAACTAACACACTTCTTCTTTTTAGAAAAAGAGACTTAAAAACTAGCCTGACTAAATGAATTTGTAATTCACAATCATCGTCAGAGTTAGTCTGTACAGAAAAAAGCCTTGGTTATAAAAATCTAGTAATATTGTAGGCCAGCCCTTATATTCAGGTCGTTAAACATTATAAAAAGAATATCAAGAGCGACGAACTGAATGCACTCATAGTTTTTTATAGTGTGTATAAACTGCGACTGAGCAGAAAAATCTTTGAATTAAATAATAGTAGTAGTGTTTAAGTAGTTTACCTTCATTTTAAGTGTTGTCAAATGTATTGCATACGTTTAAGCTCTCTGAAACAAACACACTACTTTTGTATGTAACATTACAATAATTAATTGGTTGAATGCAAAAAAATACACCAAAATATGAAAATATATCAAGTAAAATATTATTAAAAATCATAAAAATATGTTTATATGCAAGGTAAAAGATAACCGAAATGTTAACTTCCGGTTATCTTTTACCGTGAGTGAGTATAATGATATGGTGGCTAAGATGGCTAAGGATATTATAAAATGATGTATTTAAATTTCCTAACTTTTTGCTGTAGCCACTGAAAATAATATAAAATCATTAACTAAATCTCACTTTTATTTTTTCACACTAAAGTAAAATAACAAACATTTAAAAATTTTCTGCATCTACAACTAATGATTGCTCGCTTTCATTGCACTTGAATGAAGTAAATACTAGTAAGTAAACAGTCGTTATGTTATGACGTCATGGAGTACTTCAATATACTCGGTTGACTCTCGCTCTAATTG